>NC_031769.1:95174265-95230614 GCF_001522545.3 Parus major
CACCTTCCCACTTGTTTTTTTTCCTTTGTTTTCAAAGCAAGAGCCTATGGTAAATCATTATGTATACATCACCCTTTACTCTTTCCTTTAACCAAAGAGAGCAACAGTTGGGACTGAAACAACTTAATGACATTGAAAATATTTCTAGTTTCATACTGATAATTATAAAAGACTGGTTGTCTAAGAAATGAAATAGAACAGAAACAGTCCTATTTCACATTTTTCTTCCCAACTTTCCCCACACTCTGCCTCGAAAAAGTATATTACAGATAGGCCACACTAAGCAAGTGATGGATCTGTTAATTTTAGCACAAGTTTGTTACACAAAGTCTGAATGCAAAGTTTTAAACTGGATGATCATACAGGATATACTCCTGCTGGCTTTTTGTCCCATCCTTTCAATCGTTTAACCTCAATTTCAAGCAATTACTCTTCATCTTACAAAAGTCCTTTCAGTATTGTCTCTCCTTTCATTTTTCTTTGCAGCAAGTATATTTCCTTCCTAGCAATTTCCCCTTGGTTCCTGTTAAAAAGTTCCCAAAAATATTCTATCTAATCTCTAATCTACTTGAAATGACACGAAACTTGTAAGTTCAGCCTCTCTCTATTTCAAAATATCCTTTGAAGAATTTTTGGAAATTAAAGAGCGTTTTTTTAAAAAAAATTCTAATTAAAATACCTATTCTTTTGGGATCAATTTATCAATTGAGTGCTGTTTGTAAGAAATGGGGCTGATAAAACAGGTTGAATCCCAGACAAATCTTTTTACATTTTCATTGATACGAACCAATGAAAACTGAGTCCAAGTGTGGAGTTGTGTACAAAGACTGTAATAGGAGCAATCAATCTACAGTCTCACCATGAAGGCAACCTGGCATCATTCATGGCTGCTGCATGATTAACCATGCAAATTGTATGCTCTCTTCTTTATTATCATTCTCTTGAGACTCTCCCAGTGTTTAAAAAATACACAAAAGTTTTGCCAGTGGGCTTTGAATCACAGAATTAATATGAATTGAGCAAATTGACTAGAAGTGACTTCAATATTGACCAGTGCTTCATGAATTTCTCCCTTTGATTATTTCTTGGATAGGAACCAGAAAAAAAAAATTGTCAGTGTAGCGCACAAACTAATTAAAATGGAATCACTATTCATTAAATAAATGAAACTTGCACTTGAGACAGAGATAGTGCCACAGACAGGATGCTTACCTAATGTGTCAAATCCTGTGAGCTTAATTCTGCATTCTAGTTGCACTTTGGTAATTCTGAAGTAGCCCCATTGAGTTTCTGAGTTTATTCTGAGCTTCCTATAATTTATGTGGGGAGCAGATTTGTGTGTCCCGGTGTCCTGATGTAGTAGCACTCAATTATACATTTCTTAGAGATGGCCAGAACAATGGGTTCTTTGCTACTGCTTCATATACATATCATTCTTTTCTAATATGCATCATCTGTTTTCCATATATTATCCTGCCTCAAGTTCACCTAAAATGTGAAACATTCATGTCTATCATTCCTCACAGAACAAATGGAATAGTCTTTTAATCAGTTACAACACAAGATTGATTCTCTTCATAATGCCTATTGCAAATTTTAATTATTCCTGTCCTAAGAATATAAGCCACAAAATAAATTGTCTTTAGAGAAACATCAGAATGCTGCAAGAGCATTTGCCTCTTCTGCAGCTGCTGCTCATAGCTAATTCCCTCTCTCAAAACAAAAGAAACATGGCATGGGATGTTAAGGGGATGCTTCTTCTGACAGACTTTGGGGGCAGGAATACCTCCTGGTCACTGAAGCCCATTTGGGGTTCTCCATCCCAAGATAATGGATGTGGTTTTCTCATCATTTGTGGGCTCAGACAGCAGCAAAGTTGAGCATGTAATCCAGGTACAGCCACACACAGGACAGAGACACGAACAGCTTCTCAGGCTGCCAAAGGCAAGGTGCTGCCTTGAACAGCACCCAACAGCACACACATCAACATGACCAGGACTCATCAAACACAGACATATGGACATACATAGACATGGAGACAGTCAAGCTCCCTTCCTCTTCTGCAGATGTCCAGGACTGAAGGCCACTAGTGCAGGTACCCACTTGTCACTCTCTGGGCTCCCAGGCATGCACACATTTGCAGGGTTTCCCTGTACTGGCAGGGCCTCTCTGTCTCTTGGGCAGCCCTGCCAGGATCCCAGGTGGTCTGACTCCCCACACAGCTCTCTTACTTACCAGCTGGTCTAGCCACAGGTTTGCTGGTGAATTACACACATATACTCCCATGCACATTGGGTTTGAGAAGATGCAAAGGCTCTGGTAACCTCTAGCAACCACCAGCAAGTACACACACTGTGACCCACAGTTCTGATCCATCTGCTGTCACTGAGCTTCCCCCTCACTTTGTTCACCCCAGTTTCCCCAGCAGTTACACCAGTCCCACCCAAGTGACTGGGGCAGAGACCTCCATTAACCTCAGTTGCTGACACCACTGGCCACAGGGGCACCTTGGTCTGACTCTCATTGCTGACACCAAATCCACTCACATAGGTCTCACCAGTAGCTGGCAGTCAGCCCTCACAGCCCTTAATACAGCAAATAAAGAGTAAAATTACACAGAAGTTTTTAAGAAATTATTTAATGATAAAATAGCACAGACTGTGGTGATCCAACACCAGGCTTAATTAGAGAAGTGTACTGACCAGTCCCAGTTTAGGCATGCCAAGCCCCTTTTATATGCCTTTCTGCTAAATTTCCCCTTTGTTCCACTCCATCCCTTCCCCTTAACAGATCTTTCAGAAGTTCTACATTGTCCCACAAGCTGCTCTTGGACATCTCAAATCGTCTTGTTCTTTGTGTTTCTCCCTTCACATCAGTACAAGTTTCAGGTTGTTCCTCTGCAGTGCTGTGCCTGCAGTTTCTTGGTGGCCCAACAAGTACCCACTTACCAGTTCTCCCTTTAATTCTGATCCCCTTTTGCACTGTAGTTTCCTCACTGCATGCCCTTAACAAGACAGATGCTCTCAACCTACACATGTTCTTATCGAATGGGATGAGCTGGATCAAGAAACTAGACCCATTGAGTTTCTGAGTTTGAGTCTGAAAATTCTAATTTCATGGATAGCCCATGAAATTCCAAGAGCCAGCTGGTTATTCTAAATGAAAGAATATCTATTCTAAAAGAAGGAATTGTATATCAAGAAAGCAAGATACTGAGAACACCAAATTTTCCATTTCTTAATCCCAGCTGTCATAAAAATTAAGCAAAATATTGATTGTGTTGATGAAGTAAAAGGTATTTTTATGACTCAAGAAACTTCTGGAGAGTTCTTCAAGTACAGTTCCATTATCAACCAAAAATTTCCTGCTAAGCATAAGGACACTGTACAGTGCTGAAATAAAACAACTATTCTGACATATTTGATACAGTCTTAAGTTTATGTTGCAATGTTCTTGTTTTTAAGGTGGATAAATGCCCCATGGTATGCAGTAATGCATAATTGATAAGTACATGTAAATAGTTATAGCAGAAACAAGTGGGCTCTTCCCTACAGGGGATTTTTTTGTCCATACCTTATGAGGTAAAGAAATATTAAATCTCTCTGTATGAATAAATTTCTAACAACATCTTCATACTTAAAGAAGAACATCTGAAGCAATACAAACTTTAACTTAAGGGCCATATCAAACATAATTTATGTCAAACATTAAAATTCTCTTTAAAAAAATCTTCTTTGAATACTTGCTGTGCTACTTGTTATTTCACATATATAGATAAAGGACAGCACAGAAAAAAATAAACTAAACAAAAATAAATGAAAACAAAGACATCATTCTTGAACACAAGCAATTTTTTTATTAAACAGCAGAAAAGATTCAATACTGTGTGGCGTCCAAAATCTTGCTTCTAATGTAAATGGAAATGAGAAACAAATGTGGTTAGGATTTCCTAATGTTTGTTCTCAAATTTTATTTCATTATATACTGGCAATTATTTTTAAGAAGTCCATGGATAAGAGTCCATGGTTGTGCAAAATCAACCTCACAACGTATCTTCAGTTAAATGTGTGAATATTCAGTTTATCAGATATGTGTGCATCTCAGGCCTGTATTAACAGTTATTAACATTTGTTTTTTTAGTGAAAAGGAGATTCAGATGCAGGTAGAACTCCTCAGAAACAGATTTAAGACAAGTGAAACAGCTGCAGGCAGTCTGTTGTTTAATAAATGCTATAAGAATGCATGCTCTGATTAATCTGTCTACTATAAGATGTTTCCTTTATGATCCCTTGACTTCTAAAATTCCCTCAGGCTTGATTAGGCTCAGACCAACGCACTGAAGCAGGCAGCTACCATGGTCACAGGTCATCAGTCCAGAGGCAGCCTGGAAGATATTGCCAAGTGGAAAGGAACCTGCATTTAGAAGACAAGAGATGCAGGACAGACTCAGCATGTTGTGCTGCTGGAAATGCAGAAGATAAACATGGAGAGTATTTGTAGAGCAGAGCAAAGTTTGTTATCATGATGACCTAGGAATCATGGTCTTTTCATCAAAAGTGAAACAAAACACAAAAGCAAGGAGGCAATTACAGTACAAGCTGGGTAACCCTGAAGCAGGGCATTTGGCCTTGTATCCCAAGTGCTATTGTCTGAATGCTCTGAGACATCTTGGAGGACAAAAGAACATCTCTATTGTGGGTAGCCACAGTAAAGCCTAAAAGGAAAAGCTACTCCTCGTCATAGGATAAAGTTAAGTGAATCATTTAGAGTGGAAAATGAGAGAGAAACTTGCTACAGATGTCTACACCAACCTCCTTATAATGAAGCAGAGGAAGTAATATATGGAGACAAGAAAACAGGTGTAGATAAATGATCCAAAATTTAATCTCTCCAAAATCTAATCAAAACATTCCATATTTATCTTACAATAAAGGTTTTTCATACCAGTGTAGTTTGTGTCAGATGAAACTGAGTTGCCAGGCTGCCCTGAAGTTATTTTCAGACAAACCAGTACTAGCAGGAACAGTAGCACTGATAACTTCACAAAGTAGTTTTGACTTGTTTTATAGCCCAGTTTGGCAGGTTTAAATGTGAAAGCAGTCATTCATGAGTTAGCATTTTGATGGTATGTCTCTCTGATGCAGTCAGTGCTGAGAAAAACTGATAACCAGGGCATGTACAGTCATGAGAGGTAACAAACATCAGCTTGGGAAAAGTGCCATGTTAACATTTGTCCACTGATGCAGCACTGGAGTTGGGCTCTTTCCAACAATTTTTACTGCACTGTGTCATAGACATGCATTGGCCCCTCTGTAACATAAAAATTTGGTGCAAACCCCGTTTTGTAATTTTTGATATTTTGTTGCTGTTCTTTGGTGTTTTTCCTCCATTTCCCAGTATTGGAGTTGGATTATTTAAAACTGTCGGATCAGTTTTCACTTCTTGAAACAGCAATTAATGAACCTTCTGCTTGCCAAAGGGGTTACACTGTTAGACAAAAAGAAGCTAAACTTTTTGTTTAAAACCAAATCTAATTATTTTAGGTTGATTTCATAATTTTCAATAAGGTGTTTTGATTTAAATGCCTATCTAGATTTATCAATATTGTTCCTATCCAGGTTATCAGATTAATTCTGTGTTTTAAAGCTTAATTCCTATGTTAATATGTAGTCATTTGTTTATGTTATTGTTGATGAAATGGGCTTAGTTTTTTCTAAATTCTGGTGTCAAATTATTATTTATACAGTTAAATCTGTAGCAAAAACTTAAGTGCTAGTATTGACAAAGTTTGTAATAAACCTAATGTTATTAAAGGTCAGTCTAGTCATTCTGATCATGAAGTTCAGCATTATGCCCTCAGAGAACCCCTAGAGAATATGGATAGTTAAAGAAAAAGTCACAAAGAATTAATCAGAGAAGCAAAAGTAAAAACCTGAAGTTAAGGAAGCATGGAGAGGCTAAGCCTAGAGACAAATGAAAAAGGAATGGGAGGAGGCAAGTCTACAGTGAAAAGAAAAACAAAATCACAACCAGAAAATAATGATGTAGAAAATGGCATATTGAGCATGTTGCTGGCATACTGCACAAACTGTTGTATGACTCTTTCAGAAGACTCCCTTGTGCTGTCTTGAAGCTTATAGTGAAACATTTTAGAGTTTCTCAGTTATGAAAACACTACTTGTGCATTTACAGGTAAAACTGAATCTTATTTGCACTTCACTCAACAAATCAGCCTTCAAAGAACTTATTGTACCATCTACAAACTAACAGCATGTAGAAATGGAAATGATCAGAATTTTCTTCTTTGTGAACTAGAGCTATTAAAAGCAGGACCAAGAGACAAATCAGTACTTCAGTTGTAATGTACCAGAAAAAAATACAACCATTTTGAATAGGCTTTTACACAATTTAATTTTCCTTGATATCACTTAAACTTTTTCTTTTAACTTTCATCTTTGCTCTAAATTTAACAATAATTTTCCTTTAAACTCTAAATCCTCTGTGGTTGACTACTGCCACTGAATGCTAATATTTGAAATGGTGATACTAGTGATAGTAATGGTAATAATAGTATCTAAGTATTTTTACAACAGAGATTCAAATCCAGAACCAATTTTAACATCTTTTGCCTTCAGATATTTGAAAATACCAAATTTAACAAAGTAAATACAACTAGCACTCATTCCAGAAGCTTATACCACTGTGTTCTCTTTCTTCAGAAGCTAGCACTGATTGTTTGTCATCATGAAATATGGAATATACAGTTTAATAACAGTGCTGAATCTAAGCTCTGGGAAAAAAAAAAAAAAAAAGGAAAAAAGAAGAAAAAAGAAGGGCCTGATACTGACTTAAAATGATGGGATACATAGATCTATTTTTATATTTCTCTTCTTTTTTATGTTTCTTATCAAGGGTTATCACATCCACATGATACAGAAAGATTATGATTCTTTTTTTTCTTACTAGAGAGAGACAGAATTGTCATCAAAAAGTTCATGTGGATGGGAGGTTATAGAAAAGCATAAAAATTACTGAGAAAATTGACAAATATGGGATGTTGAACCAGTGAACCCATGGGACAGCTAGAGCCATTTAGGGTTTTGTAGCTATAATCTAAAATTATTTGTCTGTGGGAGAACCACAAGGGAAGGATTCAGGGATGTCACGGCGCTCACACCTCACCCAGGAACCTGGTGCTGGTTGCAGCCTTTGCACATACCAAGAGCTCTTCAAAGGCTGGTGGCCAAATCACAGCAACCTCCTGCCCTGCTTTCAGAGCTGTGGGACTGAGAATTGCTCCCAGATTCAAGCACATAGTTTCTTTGGCATTTAGCACCAATTGTACCATACTAGCCTGGGCAGAGGAAACCAGTGCAACATAGCCCATTCTTGTCTGACAGAGGCTTTTTCTCAAGCTGCTCCATGTCCTGAAACACTGTCACACTTACCTGCTTCCGAATAGAATACTTTCTGATTGATGGCAGCTCTTATGCTGGACTGTTAGAGTTTCTGCCTTTTTTTTCACCCTCCTTCTCCTCAGCCATCTGTCCACCCATGCCTTGCCCAAATACCACCCATATACCATACACAGCTATGATACTCTCATGCTGTATCTTGCCTGATCTTTGTGCTGTATCTTTTCTAATTCCAGATCTGCTTCTTTTCTTTCTGTTCATTCACTAATTTCCCAGAAAGGTGACCTATATGATTTTTTCCAGCTTTTTTACCTCGTTGAATCCATTCTATATCAATACACAAACAGTGCATGTGAGACATGCCAGATCTAAATGTAGCTGTCTGTAATACTCAGAAAAAAATTATCTGAGTAATCCTTGTGATGAATGTGTGCTCCTCTGTACCATTCTGCCTGGTAGATGCAGGAAGAAACAGTGCTCCCTATCACAGTGTCTCATATATAATCCCTTGACAGCAACAAGCTGTAAACTCGAAAAGGCAAATTTCCTTCCTTACTGGTAATATGCACCAAATCTCATGGTTTTTATTCTTCCATTTAAGTCGTTTCTTATAAACTAGTGTTCAGGTACATTTTTATTCTTTAAGGGAAGATTAGTTTGAAAGCTGGGCTCATCAGCAGGACCATAGTTTACATGCACAGGCCTGGGAAGCCTGGAAGGCAGGTACATGAAATCAGTGATGCATGGGAACCAGAGATCCTGGGTATGTCATTGCAAAGCCAGGCTGACAAGAAGATTCAAAAGATGAACTTTCAATGGATAAAGAGTCACATCGATGTACATCACTGCATTGATAGCTCATAATTTGATAAAGGCAAATCTTAGGAGGTCTCACATGATTGGAAACCCATGCTGACATTGCCTAAGTAAAAATGTCTTCTAATTCCTCCAATTGCAGCCTTAGGCACTGGACCTAAAAAGTCTCTGTCTTTGTAATGGTTGCTCCACAGGTGGAAAAGAATAATAATAAAAAATATATTAAGGGGGCATGATATTGCCCAAAAGAAATAAAGCAGAAAACTTGCACCTGAGCAACTGAATAATATAATTTTGAAAGTTTTCAATGTAGGACTTGTAAAAGGACTTGGAGTTGGAAATCTTTTTTATATCTGCTGTCATTTGGCTCAATTAATAGCTGGGATGAAAACTGAGGGCTCAAGGGACCACCATGAAAATGTGGATGAAATGTCTTATTGATCTGGCAATGCATCTCATGAAGAAGAGTTTAATGTGTTAATATACCCATAAGAAAAGGATATTGGTTGTTTTAAATCTGCACAGTACCTGGCAAGATGGCAATTTAAGAAACAGATAGCAGCAATGATTAACATCTCTTTAAGCTGCTTTTCAACATGTATCCTCTGCATGAAATCATGTGAAAGAAATAGGTTTTTATGAACTGTATAAAACCACACAGAACTGTAAAACTATGATCATGTGCTCCATAGATGGCAATTCCCATCTCAAGTACTCTCTTCTATTTCTGGTTTTAATTCTTTTTCAAGAACAGAGAGGATACAAGGGAATCAGTGAAGTTGGCATTTATACTTATGCTCACACACTTTTCTTTCTAAAAGAAAGCCTAGACCAACAGAGACTTGAAAATCGTATCTAATTCAAGGGAAAATAAAATACTCCTTTCTCATTATTTCTTCTGAAGACAATTTCTTCTAAAGTAATGATGAGGCTGTAAGAATTCTTTCAAGCTGGAGAACAGCAGATTTCCTATGAGCAGTTATATCCTGCTTAATTTTACTTTAACTACTAAATCTGGAGTGGTGAGGTTTAATTCTGAAATGGATAAAAGATTAAATATCAAAGTTGTGTTTCACTGATGACAGTCAAGCAGCATTCAGTGGCAAATTGATTCCTGCACAGAGAGAAGGATGGTGTCAAAGCAGGGAAATCTACACCAAGCTGACATAATGTTTCTATCCTCTTTAGATGAACACTGCTCATCTCTCATGAGACACATTTACCTGTACCAAAAGGCACAGACTATTCTTCCTGAATATGTATTTGCTTTCATTTGCAATTGGCTATAAAAAACACTCTGAATCACAAAGATCAAATGCTCTTTTCACTGTGTCCTATGACTGCACATTTGAACTACTGAGCAGGGCTGGGTTGGGCTGTCCCAGGTCCAGAACTGCTCCTGCTCTCTCCATGAAGGATGATGTTTTCATCTATTTGGTTTTTGGCTGCAGAGGGACTCCTTTAATATTAAGGTGTCTAAAATATGGATGCATGGCTTCAAAATTCAGATTTCAGTGCAGTAACCTTTGGTGGCTGTGCCTGCCAGATTGAGGAAGAGGGCAATAGGGAAAACCTAAATAATCTTCCTGGTCCTTGTGCTTCCTGCAGAAGAGCAAAGCCTTAAATGCAGAGTCTGTGCTAATGAAACCTTGAGGTTCCTAGTATCAATAGTGAGATAATACATTTAATAAAAGCAAATTGGGAGGTAAGGCTCTACTTTCCCAATACATGGCAGGGTAGGGGTGTGCTGTATGTACCTATTCATGCTGAAGTGTGTAGGTTTTTCAGCAGGAAAATGCCTGCTCAGTATTGGTTGTTTGAGCTGCCACTGCACAGCCTGTCCCATAATATGCATGTTTCTGCTATGTAGGAAGGTGAAAAAGAGTTTTCAGTGACTTGTTACTAAGC
Source organism: Parus major (assembly GCF_001522545.3). Classification (NCBI taxonomy): domain Eukaryota; kingdom Metazoa; phylum Chordata; class Aves; order Passeriformes; family Paridae; genus Parus; species Parus major. The sequence continues at coordinate 95,184,405 of NC_031769.1, forward strand.
TTAAAATTGTTGTTTAAAAAACAGTCTGAAGATACTTCTAAACAAAAAATACACACCATGCATTTGGAAAACAACTTTGAAGTGCCTCTCTATCCCAGTACTTTCTTGTAAACAAAACCACTTGCACAACACAGAACTACTTTTTAAAAGTTTCAGTGTCATTTTCATTTTATATAACATGCTTCTCATGGGGACATCTTTAAAACCACTCTATCAATCTCTGTCAGTTTTTCAGAGCAGTCATTAGTGAAATGTCACCTTCTAAGTTCCTCACGCTGGGAGTTTAGACAGCTTCAGCTTTGAAAAAAATAAAAACTTAAGATAACATAATTGGTACACTTAGTTAAATTCACTTAAAGGTAGAATCATGACAGAAGAGAGACTAATAAGTATGTAAAATTACTGTAAGCATGGGGATGAGGGTGGAATTGCTTCAGTTCCTTTGAACAGCTTCAATATTTGACTATTTCATTTTCCCAATGGCCACCTTTAAACTTCTGCTGAATTTTAAGTAAATAGTCCCACATTATGCAGTGTCTGAGGTCTCTGTTCTCCCTGTAAGGCATATAGATGTAATTAGCCAAGAGATTCTAGTGTAAGTTTCCTATGAAAAAGAACAGGCCTCAGAATGAAGTGTTTTCTAGTGGAAACATAATTAGGAGGTTTTGAGAGAGAAAGTGTCTATGGGATAACATCACCAATAGAGAATCTGTATGTTTAACAAAAAATACCTGGATATTTCTGAGGCACAGACCCTGGAAACCAGAATCAAAAAGATATTCTGACAAATTAAAAATGTTTAACTGATTTCCATAATCCTTTATAGCCCTTAGATTCTCTAGTCATCCATGGAAAAGATGAAAATTATACTCAGCTAATCTAGATAAAATCAGACACCTAAGGAATCTTTCGACATTCTTACCAGGACCTGTAACATCCTGAATCAGCTTCTGAGCATGTCTGACACATTTTCTATCCTTAAAAAAAAAAGCAGAAACACTGCTTTACCTTCACTTGTGTCTGAAGACAAAGAAAACAAACACAAAAGTGTTTCTTCTTATGGCTGGGCAACCAAATCCTGTATTAGTGTGTTTACATAGGTGTTACACACAGTTGGTAGCTTGACATCATCAAAGTGCCTGGGCCGAGCTCTCTTGTGTCCCTGGAGCACTAAACAGCACAGCCTTGGCCATGAGCAGCCAGGTGAGTGTATGCATCCACACCTGCACATTACAGATGTTTAGAGCAAAGGGTTGTTCCTCCCAAAGAGGAGCTGCTTCCAGGATCAACAGTCCAGGAGAACTGCCTGGTCTTTCGTGTCATAGCTTTTTACTTAAGTAGGTAAAGCTCATTCTGCTGTGTGCCGATGTGCTTTTGGGAATCTGACCGATGTAATAGACAGCAATGGGAGGTATGCAAGGGGATGAAGATTAAAATACAGCACCTCTGTAATCAACAGCAGCAAAGTTAATGAAATAAGAGTTTTAAATTTAAATTTCCAGGTCTCTGATTTTATAGAATGCTTTATTTTCTGTGTAACTGGGCTTCCAGGAAATAACTGCTCCAATTTCATATTGTCTTATACTTTCAGCTCTTCTGTTTCTTTTTAAACTGAAATTTTGATGCAGCTGATTAAGTCATCAACTTTGTCTGCTAGCTACTGGGAAGAGCTGTTGTGCAGGATTTAATAATAGATATGATGACACCTAGTGGTAGTGAAAAATACTTATCCTTAAAATAAAGACAAAATTCAATGTAGTTTAAATACCTGCACATAAAGCAACTGAAAAGGTTGCCTCTGGTTATTCCCTCATTTTAATAGAAAAAAAGTGCAGTGGTATTCCTATATTTTCATTTTATTGAGGAGAAAACAATAAATAAAACATTGTCCTCAGTACAGAAAATAAAATTCTTTGATTGAAATCCCTGTTTGTTTCCAGGTCACAATAACCTCTCAAAAAAGGGTTGTAAAGTAAAACAGTTGACACCTATGTATCTTTATCTCTCTGATGAGATATTAAGGCTTAACTGTCTTTCTTTCCTAAGGAAGTTAGTTCCACATCAATAAATAAAGATTACAGAATTTCCTCCTCTCTGATAAGTTACATTACAGAACACAAAAAGACTTAGCAAGGGATTCCAAAGTTCTCTTTTATTTTTGTAACGTTAACTCTGAATATCATCAGACTATGAGATTCTTACAGTGCCTGCATAAACATGTACCCAATATTCAACTTTCCTAATTTTTCAAGGAGTTAATTAATAGGAATTAATTAATAGATTACCAGAAATAATCTAAAATAACTTCTATTATTCATTAAATTATTTTAAATGTAAAGCAATTATCAAATGAATCAACACCTAAACATATAGGATTCTCAGATATCTCTGTATTATCTCTTAACATAAAACATAATTCCATGTACCAAATAGCAGCTGGAACATGAAAGAAAATGTAAATTATCAATGCATTTTAAACTCTGTAGCCTTAGGACTCTACCAGCTTTATATTCTTGGCTATCCAAGTCTTTTACAAATGCAAATGACCAAAAAGAAGCCCTCCCTTTCTTATCTTTCTCCTATTTGATGGTGACACCTCTATTCTCCATAATTATCTAAGATACCTTGCTTTGCCTATTCTGACTTTCTCTTCCCATTTGCATTCATTGTGCTTTAATCTCAAAGGTGTCTGGTGTTTGGTAAGTGTAATAACAACACAGGAAAGGGAAAACCAAGGTATTCCAGCAGAAGGTGAGTGGTTATTAAAGAGTGGAATAAAGAATGAGCTATAAAATAAATAGAGTGATGCACAATTCCCATTTATAGAGTTCTGCTGTGTTTTATGTGATCAGAAGGCAACTAGAAATAAGAAGTAAGTCCCCTCTTTGCATGCTGCATTTTTCATTAGACAGTGGATAATAAATCTGAGTTCATCCTAAAACCAGTAGAAAATAAGTTTTCTAAAAATATATGGAGGAAGGTACTACATAATAATATTTAGTGTACAGGTTCTGCAATGGATTTTCAAGTGTGACAAGAAATACACCATACTTTTCACAGGATGGTGCCACAGGCTCATACAGCCCAGGGAAAACGTGATATTCTGCATTGCTGTCATCCTGCCTTCTCTTTATAGAGTACAAATCATTAGCTACAATTTTCTCCTGAAGACAAAGACTTTTTCTCAATTTTTGCCATACACATCAATGTACAAAAGGCAGAAATAAAAAGACAATGGAATGATATCAAAATTTGCAGAGACAAAAAGTGACACTGTCAAAGTCAAAATTTGGCTCCTTTTCCCTGTAAGTCCTTTTCCCTGTACAAAAGTTATCTTTTCAGCAAGAAGAAATATAACACTTTTAGACCTTGAGAAAAATATACATGGAAATCTTTTTTTTTTTCAAGAAGCCAGACTGTTTATCTTTAAAACTCTTGTTTGTTTGAATTATAGGTATGCTCTAGTATAGACACATTCACCAATGAAGTAAATAACTAATCCTCAGTTCCAGGATAATGATTTTACTGAATAGAAAAATTAAAACCATATTCACTTTCTCCAATCTCTGTTGCAGGTGAATCATGCAGAGATAATATATTTATGGAAGAATGCCTTTATTGTACCTTGAAAATGGCAAAGAAGGGAGAGTTGAAGCACTAAAGAGTTAGGAGTCTAAAACACCAGTAGGATATGGACTGCTGCAAAGAAAACAGTTCCACCCCAGTGAGACCCAGAGCAGTGATAGAGATTTCTTCAGGAATTCAGCAGAAGGCATTAGGTGCACCTTCCAGGTAAGCTTGCTGATGCCAGGGAACAACATGTTCTTAGGAGCTTGATGACAGGAACCGTTTCTTTACACTTTAATTCCTTACCTAGATTTTTGTATGAGCTAAGTGTATGCAGCTACATTAAATTAAAGTCATTATAATGACTAATTTTAAACTGAGACACACAGATACACTGCAGCAGAACCTGTATTTTGAGAGTAGAGAGTCTGCAAGTGTCACGAGGTAATATACTTTACAGAAGGCTTTGGAAAAGGAAAGCAGAAAGTCCTGAACAGAAACATTCTGGACCATGCTCTAGTTTCTATGTCCAGAAAGCTGGAGAAAAGGGGGTTAATTTTTTTCTGTGTGTCTATCTATAGATATTGCTAGAAATACAGATATGGATGTAGATAAATTTGGAGAGATATTGGCATTGATTATTTAATAATAAAAGAAACAAGTCATCTTTGCTGCCCTATCACCCAATAACATCCACCCCCAAAACAAGACTCACTTCTAATTCTCACAAGAATCACTTCTAATTCTGTCAGTGTCAGTGGACTACAGACAGAACCTGTTCTCACTGACACAAAGGACAGCCCAAACTGATAGTTGTTTTATATATTTAACTTCCATGAGTCATCATGTGGAAGGACAGGATTCAAGAGAGTGCTGCAGTATGAAATGTAAATCCAAAACTTTGTACTCACAAGAGCTCCAGTAGAAATTAGCTGGAATTTAGCTATCAGAGCTCCAGGTTAGGAACATAAAGACTGTGTATCTATTTATAAATATTTGGATCTCTCTGTTGAATTAAGTTAGGCATAGTTTTATTTTACTTAATCAAACCTGTATGGTATAGTAAAATTGGAGCAGTCAGATATCTTAAAATTCTTTTGACATTTTATGTACAAAGCCAAAATTATGTTTTGTGTTTCTTATTTGTCTGTTACTAGCAGAAAATTAGTGAAATGCAAACAGTCTACTCAGGCAAATTTCTTCATTATTATAATTAGTTTCTCAAGGTATCAATTCAGTAGACAGTTTCAAAGATTTATTTTGCAGCTTAATAAATAATCCTGGTAAGACCACTGATGACATTGCAAGCAATAAGAAAAAAAAAATCTTTCATATTTAATGAGAATAGTTTTCAATTATATAGCTTAAAATAAAGATATAGTGTTCTTAAATCCATTGATATTGATAATTATAATCTATGAATTACATATTCCTTTGTACTGTTAACTGCATATTCCAAGTACATTTATTTTATTGAGGGAAATGGAGGCAGGCCATTCAAAGGCATTAATTTAGGAACACAAAATATTCAGTTGGAAACTCATTTGTTTACATTTTTGTTTGCCAGCTTTTTCCCATTAATGAGTTGAAATCTTTTCAGATTAGTTTTCTGGGAAATTTCATTAGTGTTTATAAACAGATCATGTTTACAAGGGAGCAGGATGTGTGAAAGCGAGACTGTGCCCATCCTGCATTTTCCATTTTTCTTTGTCCATTCCCATCTACTTTTAGCACTGCCCATTCTCTTGCTCTCAATCCCCTGTAAGAACATGTCCTCCTCTCACAGAATGGATCCCAGAGGTAATTTTAACACACTGATTTATATTTCAGAGGTTTGCATATCTCATTTCTACAAAACACTACTACAACAAGATGGAAATCTTTGAATGGGCCCCAGCCAAACAGAAATCCCAAAGATCAACTTAGAAACTATCATTTCTCACCCATCTGCATCTCAAAAGAGTCATGTGCTTAAGGAAGCAGTATTTCATCAATTGAAGATTGCAGTACAAAGAAGGAAATTAAGAAGATTCCTCATAGGATATCACTAGAGTAAAATCAAAGTCAGGATCTTGAAAATAAATATCTCAGGAAACAATTGGGGGTTTGTGGCAGAAGCAGTAAATTCAGTGAAATACATGGGAAATAATTCTAAGGACTCTTCCTCATCCATTGATATAAATAATGACACTCTTTCTCCTGTCACTGTCAGTAAGGGTACATTATGGAAATTTAGAGTTACATAAAAGATAGATTTGTGGTAATTATAATCTCTGGTGATGTTTGAAAACAATGATTTTTTATGTTTAATTGACATTTGCTGGAAAGGTAGCAAAACCAGAACATATTTCAGAGTACTGCATATTTTTTTATCAGATCACTCAGTTTCCTCTGTTTTAACTTTGGGTTTTTTTTAAAACAGGAAGACATGATGAAAAACACTTCTCCAAAATGACCCAGGGAAATAATTTTTCTCCTTTCTAAAATATACATACTGTTTGAATATGAGTAAGTCTATTAAAATATATTTTATATAAAATTGAAACACTGTGTGGACTAAAGTATTGTCTCAAAAGCACATATGAGTTTCACTCTTACATTATATAAAATAAGTGTTTTAGATATGTGTAACACCAGAAAATCTGATTGTCTCCTTTAAGGAAAAATTAATAATTGGAACACAAACAATTCTGTCTCTCGGTTTATCAGCCCATTGTTTTTGCATTTCCAGTGCAGGTTGCACAGCAGTGAAACAATCAGCAGCAAGCAAACACAAGGCCTTAATTTTCATCAAAACAAAAAATGCAGCACATAAAAGCTAAAAACATCTACTGAAACTACCTAGTGTGGTGGGCTGGGAATAAATAAATAAGGAAAGAATACTCAGAGCAGTGCACCATACTGTTCTACACAAATTTCTTTGGTCTCCTTTTGCATGCATCATGCCATCCATAGATGCCCATATCCTTTGTTATAGTTACAGGAACAAAAGTACACAGTAGGTTGATCTAGTTTTTAGTAGGACTAGTGACATACATATCTCACGTATGACAAACAACATATAATAATTCACTTTTATATCAGAACATTGTTTTCAACCTCTAGATCTCAGTCCTAAAGCACTGGCAAGCTGGTCCATAAGGAATCGGGAAATACAAGCCTAGGCTTAAATTTAATAGACCTACATTGAAACTTCCACTGGGAAGTGTTTCTATGTCCACAGATTAAATGAAAGCTTCATAATGACTGGTCTTCTCAGGTAAAAACACAACAAGTGAAATCACTAGTGTAGAACAAAAACAGGGCTGCACAAAGGGATATAAAATGCTGTTCATATTACAAATGACAGATTCAAGGGCCTGATGTTTGATATTTACATGTACTTCTTGTATAGCACCAACTAGACTGCCTCATAATTAAAGACAACTCCCATGAGGTAGAAAGTAATTGCTCATTTGTAAATGAGGTACTTCTGGATCAAGAAGTGATTAAAATATTTATATTGCACAGCTTGTTCAATTCACTCATATAATCAGATTAATTTACTTTAATTCACCATGCATCAACATTTACATGGTTTTTCTCAGAAAAATGGTACTTGAAATAAAATAACTTTTTATTACCTATTTTGGAGCTTAATGATATCAGTGTGTGGGGTGGATAGATGGCTACTGCCTCATTAGCATTTGTTATTTACTCTATAAGCATTATGTTGTGTACTGGACATGAAAAATTTATAGGTACTTATGATAAAATAAATTTCAGTCTGGAATCTTCAGAGAATACTGTTTGAATTAATGAAGATTCACTAATAACAAGTATGTATTATTATGTGAGTCCAGAGGAAAAAAAATGACTTATTTTCCTTCTTTCATCAAATCAAAGTGTTCACATCGGAAGGTTTTGTAAAACCTGATATTCTTCTCTGACCTTTATTTATAAACTAAAATCTCTCTTCTGCTGTGATTTCTGTTGCTTTCTCTCCCAAAGTATTTGAGACAATAAATTAACTGGAATACAAGTCTAAAAACTCACTTTATGCCTGGAAGTCCTCCCAACACTATTATATATATATATTTATACACCTAATACATATACATACATACATATATATATATACATACATACACATATATATACACCTACATACAGATACATATCTTTGCATGTGTATATATATATGTGTGTGTGTGAGTATGTACAGGTATATGTATATGTGTGTGTGTATATATATATATATATATATATATATGTAAGCATGCAAATAGTGTGCACTGTATTTGTCAGTTTTAGGGGCTGTAAATACCTTGTTTGTGATACAAAGTTCCCAGATTCCCAAGGTGGAACTAAAGTGCCTGACAATCTGCAGTAGACACATTTCCTCTGCATGATGGACAGATCTGCCTGATGTGGAACTTGTCCAGAGTTCAGAGCAGCCCCCACAGCCAGCCCAAGAAGGGTAAAGGCTCAGATTTTAACTAACTAGTTTAATATAAATCAAGCATGTTTATCCAGCTTTGCTGTAACAACCAGATAGATGCAGCCCCTACTAAGGGTACTGACAGTGTCATTACCAAGGAACCCTACCAGATCTAGGGACTTTGCATGGTTAACTGTCTTTCAACAATATGTTCACATGGATGTACAGGCAAAAGCAGTGAAAAAGGCATTCTGGGCAAGCAGAAGGCACTTTGTATTCTCATGTAGCCTATCCTTGTTCTCGTAGAAGAAAGCACTATCAATACATGAATCATAGAAGAGCAGACTATTTAGTCTGTGTTTATAAGACAAACCAGAATATCGAGGTTTAGACTTACTGCAGACTCAATAAGCTGATTAAAAAAAATATTTATAAAGGCTCTGGCTTAAACTGACAAGATAATATCCAAAAACCTTTATTGACCATCAGATTATACTGAGACTTAATGCCTCCAGTTAGGAAAAATTATTTTTGCTAATCTCCAAGCTACTACTGTGAAACTATTATAAGAAATAAAATATATGCTCAATAAAGATTAAAAAATACATATTTCTAGAGTCAAAAAAGATGTTTTCAAACACAAAAAATACTCTAATCTTTTACCTTATTTATCATATATGATCAATTTGATCCATAGAGATTCAATAGATAACTGAAGACACAACTTTGGAGCAAATCAAAACATATCTTTTACGTTTTATTGCATCTATTTTACACCCCAATTTCTCTGATAATTTATGACACGTTTTTGGTTAAATTATATTAAAACCTCACTTATATTTCTCATTAGTCATATGTTCACCAATATTTTCACTGAAGTGACATCAGATGATTCCAATGATTGTATTATTACTGGAACCTAACTTCTCACAATGCCAATAGAACATCTAAATAGGAACCCATATGGGCTAAACTAATGAAAATGGCTTGTACCTTTTATCTTTTTTTATCAGCAAAAACCAGTTTTTCAAGGTATGATTATACTTGACATTAGATACAGTTAAGTCAACATAAATTCTTGGTACACATTTTTTTTTGCTCTATTCTTCTGCAAGGAATCCTGAAGAAAGTGACCACACTAATAAATCTTTATTACTTTAACTTTTGCTTTCAGAAATTTGCTAGCTCAGTTAGTCAGTTTTCCAAGCGTGTTCCAAAAGATCTGACTCACAAGTCAAAGATTACAACCTGCACGAAACCTGTGGATATGTCTGTCCTTGATTTGCATATCAAATGGTCCATAAACTGGCTAACATGCAAACCAAGACTGAGAAAGGGAGCAAGTGTACTGGGGATTAATTAGAATGTGAGTGAACGAGAAGTATATAATTGTTTTTCCCCCAATCAATAGAAAATGTGATACATGGGAATTTTGAACTCTTAGCTTTACAGACTTTGCCAGCACTTCGGATAAACAAACTCAAAGTAACAATAGTTTTGTGAAGCGATTTTAAAGGAAATGTTAAATGAAATCTCTGGGTTATAGTATTTATTTGCCTTCTCTTTTAATGCAGATGGATGATGTGCAGTGGACAGCTTAGGGCAGGGCATCTTCACTGAGTCTTGCTGCCCTCAGGAAAGGAACAACTGTGTTAAGTTCAGTTCTGTCAAACACAGGCTGCCTACAGTGTCTGCCTGCATAAAAGATAATAAAACAGACACTTCTTTGGTATCAAACTAAATGATACCTCCTAAGAGATTTTGCTGTGGTTTGTTAAAAAATAGAGGAAAAAAATTAGGTTAGAAAAGGTACTTGCCAAAACAAAAGCCTACCATGTCTCTCAGACCAGCAAAAGGCCTTTATGGTCACTGTTAGCATTTTCACCTCTAGGCATAATTCTTAGACTTCTGGCATAAAAATTCACAAAAAAAAAGTCCATAATCAAATGTTATGAGACCTCAGTGAAAACAGTCTCTCTCTGGAAAGAATTGTAAGGGAATTTGAAACTACAAAACAGTAAAAATAGTAAATAAAGACATGGTTTTAGTATAAAGAAAGAAATAAATTCTTTATTGCTATGCTTTGCAATAATTAAGGCTGAAGTTATTTCTCTAAAGATTTGGCCATACTTATTCTCTTTCCTCAGGATTTTTGCTTGCTATAGTTAACTGTACCTTTGATCAGTAGTTTTTTTACCTCCTACTATTAATCCTTAACAAAAATAACAGCAGAAACTTGTCCACAGAAAAGCAGCCACAAGCTGATTTGCTCTTTATAATGTTTCAGGAAGAAAAATAAACAAACTAAAAATCTCCTCATAAATGTCTATGTATAATATTCTTTATAGGAGGTAGATCTTTTGCTATAAAGCTAAAACAGGAAGTTTTTTGAAGTATAATTCTTAGCACTTGTGTAACTTCTTCAACAGAATCTCACATAAACATGGCTTTCACATTTATTTATAGCATCTGCGTTGTTCTGGTCAGGAAACAGGATTTTCACAGAATCATGGAACCACAGAAAATTCAGACTGGAAGGGAGTTTGTGAGCTCCTGCTCAGAGCATGGCCAGCTCTGAGTTCAGACCTGGTTGCTCAGGGCTTTGTCCCAGGGGAAAACCTCCAAAATTGCAGCCTCTGGTCAGCCTGACGCACTGCTGAGCTGTCCTTAAGGTGACGAAATTTCTCTTTGTATCCAACAGGAACATCTCTTGGCCCAGTTTGTGGCCACAGTTTGTGGCCATTGTCCCTCTTCCTCCCACTGCACAATTGAGAAAGGTCAGGCTCTATCTCTTGATAACACACCTGAAAGGATTTGGGAGGCTGCTCTTAAAGCCCTCTTTGCTTCGGGTCTTGTCTCTCAGCATGATCACACAGGGCAAGTTCTCCCACTGTCTCCACCCTGAGGATCCTCTCCTGAATACACTCTTTTTTGTTGACGTCTTCCTTCCTATCAGGGGACAAAAACTGAACAAAGAGTTGTGGATTTGGCCTAATGAGTAGAGGCTAAATTTCTCCTTGTATCTCCTGTCCATGGTCCTGTTCATACAAACCAGGGAGCTGTTGGTCCTTTTGCTGGCTCGGGTTCATCTCGCTGTTCACCATAGATTTCCCAGAGCTGTTCCCAGTCTGTCTCTTTGCCACCTGTTGCCAATACAGGAACTCTTCTGCCCCAGGACTACCACTTCACGCTTGTCCTTGCTCAAATTCACAAGATTCCTGTACATCCATTCCTCTAGCTTGTCCAGGCCTCTTTGGGTGTGTCTCTGTCCCCAAGCACATCACACTTGTCTCCCCTGAGTTTGGTTTTGTCTACACACTTGATGAGTGTGCGCTCCACTGCCTCTTCCAATTCACCGGTAATATCAGGCACAGCATGGCCAGCCAGGCAAGGGAGGGGATTGTCCTGCTCTGCTCTGAGCTGGGGCAGCCTCACCTCCAGTGCTGGGGGCAGTTCTGGGTGACACAGAAAAAGAAAGATATAAAACTATTAGACAGCATCTAAGTTAGAGCTACAAACACAGTGGAAGGTCTGACAGGACACCGTATGAAGAGCAGCTGAAGTCACTTGGTCTGTTCAGCCTTGAGAAGGCTGAGGACAGACCTCACTGCAGTCACAACTTCCTTATGAGGGGAAGAGGAGGGGCAGGCACTGATCTCTTCTCTCTGGTGACCAGTGGCAGGACCCGAGGGAATGGCCTGAAGTTGTGTCAGGGGAGGTTTAGGTTAGCTATTAAGACAAGTTTCTGCACTCAGAGGGTGCTTGGGTACTGGAACAGGCTCCCAAAGGAAGCTGTCACAGCCCCAAGCTTGACAGAGCTTAAGATGTGTTTGGAAAATACTCTTGGGCACAAAGTGTGACTTTTGAGGCCATCCTGTGCAGGAGCTGGGCATTGATGACTCTTGAGGGTCCCTTCCAGCTCAGGCTATTCTCTGACTCTGTGAGTCATTTCATTACTTTTGTCACAAAGGGAGACTTGTGTTGTTACAATTAGATTTGGATTCAAATTAAGCTGCTAGAATCCACATAACCTTCATGTTACAGTCAGGGGTTTTCAAATTATAAGCACAGAATTTCTTGTCTTATTTTGATGTGAGGTTTATGTTTTGCATATTATTCTATCTTGACATAAGTAGTAAAAAGACTGCAGCTCCATTTTTTTTTCAGCAGCCTCTATTTATAGAGAAGGTTTGAAATAAATTAAACATCTGTTCATTTGCACATGCATTAATTAATAAGAATAACTTTTTAATAAGATTTTTTTTCAAATTTTCCACTGAGGTTAAATGTTTAGAGCATACCATATCAATGAAAATGAAAATGTAATTCTCCATTATAGAGACATTCTATATGTCTCATATGTGATAGAGACATTCTCATTCCTTTCTTTCCAGGGATGTGACAGAGCAAAGAAATTCTAAATTTTAGTGCAGATTTCAACTCTGTGATAAATACTAATTTTTCACACCCACTTTAAAAATATCTTTTTTCTTAATAAAATTTCCTGTTTGGTGTCTTCTTTTTCTACCCATGGAGTACTTAGCACAGGTCCAGATAAAACATATGGATGGATGCTTTTCTTTCTTTTATATTTCTTTTTTCCCCCAAGACTGCATTCTACACGTATACATGTACATATCTCAACAGTAATAAGCACTTAACTAGAGATTAATCTTGCACCTCAACTCTCTGAACAACTCCAGTTCATCAATGAGCTGGAAATAGTATCTATGTTCCTAATGTAGAGGATCCTGGTTTTTATTAATTAATTAATTAGTGACAACTGAATGCTTGGAGAGAAATCAGTTCCTATAGACAAAAGTTGTTGACCCTAGAGGAGAAAATTATATTTAAAACTGGGAAGACAAAGATTCTTGGTTTCTGAAGGAGGTACTAATTTTGGTACATTTTTTATCACTGTACTTAATGAAAAATATATCAAACTTAATCTGAAGTTCAAAAAGAAAATCCATGCACATACACACAAACATGCAAAAGAAAAATAAAAACCTTACAGAAAGTTAAAAATTACATCGTTTCCCAGAAGTAATGAGATGCTTCTGGAAAGAGCTCTTAAGATTTCTCTAAGGTCTTCTAGTTGCCAAAGACACACACAATATTTTTCATTATTAGCCCTTCAGTACAGAGGAAAAAAATCATGTTCTTTGCAGTCACATAAAAAAGTGGCAATTTGAGCAAATAATTTAGATCAGTAAAAGGAAGGAAAGAAGGATGGAGAGCTTACAGTGGTGCACAATTATCAGAGTGAAAGTGCTATGAACCCATCTGTCAGGATTCTTAAAAAAAGTGCTTGTGAAAACTGATTTAAGGAGGGAAGGAGGCACGAAGAATAAGAAAAACAGAATGCTTGAGCATATGTGTTCCTGCATTACACCTGGTCATGCTTAATCTGCATTGTTTCACACTCATCAAAACAAGACAAGCAGGTGCAAACTGTGGAGTATTATTTGGGCATCTTGTTGATTCAGTAATATCATCAGTTTTCCAAGCAGTAAACAAAACATTTCCTATAACACTCTATCACTGAAAAGCAGTATATTTTTCATTTGAATTCCCAAATGTGGACAAGAGATGTCATCCCAGCTGTTCTTTCCCTACTTTAGCTTTCAAAAATACAGACTTTTAGTGCCATAAATGGAGGAGTACATTTTTCAAAACATTTTCTTAAACCACATTGCTGCACTCCTCAATTATTATTATTAAGTGGGACTTTCAAAAGCCTTCACAGAACTTAGAACAATAGCTCCAGTGAGGTTTAAAGAAAGCAGTACTTTTAGTCTATATCTTCATATATTTTAACCCTTTCAATATTTAAGGGAATTTATGAATAAATATATGGTTATGGCAAGTCCCTTAAATCACATTGTTAAGAGTGACTCACTCTTACTCATAGAAGAAAACATTGTGACTGAATTCTGAGTTCTGGAAAATCATCTTTGCTGTCTTGCAGGCATTTATTGACTTCCATCCTCTAGGTGAATTTCTCCATCTGCAAAATGAAGATAGTGATAGGTAGCTGTTGTGTATCTTGCTGGCATGCAGAAGAGACTTTTAATTGCTTTAAGATTATTTAATCACTGAAACTGGTGATGGAACTACCATTGGCATTAATGACTGGAATATACATAGAAACTGTATTTCATGGGCTTTTAGAAGCCATTATGAAGCATTCCAATGAGTCCTCTGTTTTAGCCTGTAAAAAATACCTCTATCTTATCCACTTTTTGAAACCTCACATAGTAGTCTCTTCTATTATTTAGCTGTCCTTGTAAGCAGGAATTTTCTCCCAATTTCTGAAATTAATCATTTCTTCAATAACTCAAGTTAATTATATCTGGATGAGAAGAAAACTTCTTTGCATTTACAAATACTTCATAAACAGAATAACAGTTTACTATGTGAAGATTAATATTGTGTTTCCTCTAACCTTACCTATTTCTATCCTTCCTGTTCTCTCATCCTGGGAAGAGTTCCTTGTAAGTATCTCTATTAAAAATGCTGACATGGTAATTCTAGGGCAGACAACTCATAAAAAAAGAATATTATTTCTCTTTTCTTAAAAATGGCCTTTTTCATCAACTAAGTTGTTTTGGCTTGAATACCATATTTGAATAGATAAAACACCAAGATCAGTTATTTTCCCTCCCCTAGAAGGATTTTCCTGGCTGTTTTAAATTTGATATTTGCTGGGGACAGAAGACGAGGTTGACTTAAAAGATATACTGCTTACCATTATTGAATTTCATCATGTTACTTTGAGGCCATATCCTCACTTGTAAAATCCTCTTTTAATTCAAAATTTATCCTTCTCAAGCACTTGGATCTTCCCTACTATATTAGAAAATTCTTTATTTGATTACCATAGCCTTTAATACAAATTCTGTGTAGTTCCAAGCCCAAAACATATCTCCAAGGGTTCACACAGTAAATCCTCTCAGTTTTAGAGTAAGTTTTCACTGAATTATGGGGAAGTTTTGTTGGAAAGAAGAGACTCATTAAAGCCAAGGAAACACTGGATGGATACCCTTAATAGGCTCTGTATATGCAAAATCCACCAATTTGCAGAAGATTACTGTGACATCAGATAAAAAACCTGGAAAACAACTGAAGGCAGGGCTTTTGGGCTATATCAGCACCATTGTGCTGGTTTTGGCTCGTGTAATTTTCTTCACAGTAATTGGTATGGGGCTATGTTTTCATTTTGAGAAATTAAAAAATGAAATGAGAACAGGGTTGATAGCACAGCAATGATTTTAGTTACTTACTGCTGAGCAGCACTTAGACAGAATTAAAGCCTTTTCTGCCTCTTGTACTGCCCCACCAGCGAGTGGGCTGGGGGTGCACCAGGAGCTGGGAGAGGACACATGTGGGATAGCTTACCCCAGCTGACCAAAGGAACATTCCATAACACATGGCATCATGTTCAGCATATAGATCTGGAGGAAGAAAATGAAGAAAAAGGAACATTCAGGATGCTGGTTGTCTTCCCAAGTCCCCATTAGAGGTGATGGAGTCCTTTGCTGGGAATGGCTGAGCACCTCCCTACACATGGGAAGTGGTGAACAAATTTCTCATTTTTCTTTGCTTGCATACACAGCTTTTGCTTTACCTCTTAAATGGTCTTTATTAGGAAACGTGAATTTTCTCACTTTTTCTCTTCTGTTTCTCCCTCCCACCTCACCAGGGGTAGTGAGCAAGTGGCTGTGTCAGGCTTAGTTCCTGGCTGGGGTTAAAACACACTTATCACACCAGCTGCATGCAATTCACTGATAAGACAATTCCTAAAATACGACCAGAATCCAAAGAGACCTAGTAAGGACAAGGAAAGGAAAGAAACCTCAGTCTCCCACTGATGTGAGAGAGATAACTCCTATAGTTTGGAAGCATGTGCCAGATGAAGTACGTTCCTTTGAAAGAAACCCTATGGTTTGGCCTGATAGACAGCAACAGAATAAAAGCCAGACTGGGCAGATCAGGGAAAGGCAATCTAACAGATATTGGTGGTAGTCATGTAGCAATCTTCTATCAGAAAACACAAACAAAACATAATACAGAATGCAGCATGAGAGCCACTATGGTCTACTCCAATAAAATGAAAAATAGCTATAGATATCTTGAGTTGTGCTTCTAATGCGTAAGGGCAACAGAAAAGTTGTGATCGGGAACAAAAAAGAGTATGTTTTAGACCAGTTTGAAAAAGCAATTATATCAATCTTCAGTGGGGAAAATAAAAAAACAAATCAAAACAAAATAAAAAATCATACAATTTAATACGTAGATTTTTGTACCTCTAAGTTTTATTACACATGAGTAATTTTACTCAATTTTGTCTTTGAAAATAATGGAATCACACATGTTAAAAGGTAAATATTTGCAAGTTTGAGCTTTTTGTGATTTAAAACACGGGAAGGAAATTCTCTGTTTTAAAGCAATAAAAACTAACTAATTGTAAGAATTTCTTTTTTTTTTTTTTTTTTTACAATAAAAAGCATCTTATAAGAAAAAAAACAAGGGTGGAGAGGAAAGGAAAATGTACTTAAAGGATACTCAGATGGATGACTTTTAAGAATGTATTATGGAGAACAACATGTATTTTAGTGTGAAACATTGTTCAATGTTCTTATAACTCCTTTAGTTTCTTACCTGATCAATTGGAGATATGTTTGTCAGGCCACTGACAAGTTTTAATATTTCATGTGTTTATGTCTCATGCCAAGTATCCTCAGTGAAACTGTAATTAGAAAACAAATTAAGGAGGCCAAGAACCAAGTCTACAAAGATGGCACATAAGATCTTATTTAAATGTCTAATTCCTCTTCAGAAACACTCAGACATGATTGCCATGACAATGAGAATTGTCTCTTTTATTTTCAATTGATTTCTGATAAGGTCTCTGTAGTGCAATGACATTTGATATAAATATTTCTATGAAAAATCTAGCCATTTCAGCACAGCAGAGCTAAAGCAAATTAGTTCACACAAAACCTGTTCTCCACAATGACGTAGCCTTTCCCAAGATAACTTGGTGTCTTCAGGGTCAAATATTTCTGTGCCACACACTATTTATTAAAGAATTATGATAGCACAAGCTAAGAAAATAAAGACAAACCAGAAAAAGTATAAATTGCATATTTATTTATTTATTCTGAATAGCCCAGTGAAACCAATTATGTACTGTTTAGTAGAAATAAAATACCACTACATTTTGAATGAATATTTTTTTTAATTAATTCCAAACCCAGAAATATTTATTTGAGAATATTTATTGAAAAACAAAGCTGTGTGAAAGTTGTGATTTGGAGGGAAAGTGGAAGATTAGATGAATGAATGAAGGAACTGGTTCCTTTTCCAAAACGAGTAGGACCACACCTTTTTTTTTCTCTTGCTAATGTTTAATTCCAGATTAAATGTCCCTATTTATTGCACAAAGACACTGGGAAAAATGGATTTTTGGAAAGACCTATGTCCAGCTGGACTTATTCTGATTTTCTTCTCTGCTTTCTCTATGCACAAAGGTACTGGAAAAATGGTACTTAGACTTGATTAAGTTGACACAGACTAGTCATACTAGTCTCTTATTATTTTAGGGGATGTTAGGGATCCTAGTAGGTACATTTAAATTCAGAAAAACTCAGAAAATAAAAAAAAAAGAAGGAATAAAAGAAATAAAGAAGATATCAAACTTTTTAATGGTCTTCTATAAAACATCCATTTAGCAGAAAGGAGACATCCATAATACAGCTTTGCTTTTCAGCCCCGAAGTTACACTGACCTGGGAAGAGATAGAGTCTCCAACATGGAGTTTCTATGCAATTTCAGAAGAATTATCTCTCTCTCACAATGGTACACCTTTTTCTCTCTTGTGATTTTACTTCATTGCAAGTGGTGAAGGATGATAGACTGAGCTAGTGTGCATCTCTTCTAGCTTTGTTAGTTCCATGACTGCATGTCTTTTTCTCCTCCAGCATATCAGTTCCTCACCACTGGTTAGGCAATGTAGGCAGGGTGCTGAAAAAGATTGTAATGAAGAAACTAGCTACTGCCCTCTAAAGGCATAGTTAAAGAGCTAAGCTAGAAATGTAGACAGACTTCACATGAGAAGGATCCAGAGCAATTGGTTATTAGCATACACCAAAAAGAAAGAGGAAGAGGTGAAAAACTTGATCTGAAATTATTTTCTAACATTCTTAGCCCATAATAGGAAATCCTAACACATCATGTGTCTAATTGACAAGGTGGTGCTAGGTTAGATGTTGGACTCAGTGATCTCTAAGGTCTTTTCCAGCCCAGTGATTCTGGGATCATGCACTCAAACATTTAATCCCAGTTATTAACAACTCTTGCAATATCCTGTGAAACAGCAAGTTGTCAGCCTCTTGCAAGTTTGGAAGAGAGAGTTTATCCTGTTGATCCAGAACAATTAAATACAACAGAAACAGTAACATTTCCCACAGGAAAGAGAGTTAAGGTAAGTATCCATTTGTTGATGTCTTTTAGACAATGTTTATTTGAAAATATTTGAATCATCCTTCTAATATGCAATAATATATTCAAAATGCAAGTATTAAATTATACTATGCATGTAAATTGTCCAGCTACAGAAGACGTGACCATGTGTGACTATG
This sequence comes from Parus major, assembly GCF_001522545.3. Classification (NCBI taxonomy): domain Eukaryota; kingdom Metazoa; phylum Chordata; class Aves; order Passeriformes; family Paridae; genus Parus; species Parus major. The sequence goes on from NC_031769.1 coordinate 95,203,038, forward strand.
CATAAAGCACATCTATGGCAGTTTAAATAGTAGGTATTTTTTCACTTAGTATTTATTCAAATTAGTTTTCAAAAATTTAGATTAAAGAATAATCATTAAAAAGCTTGGCTGTTCTATTTCATAAGAAAAATAGTATATTTTTTTGAAAAAAAAAAATCCCTAAAAAAGGAAGGGATTGTAGGCTGGATATACACATTAAGACATTATGAAAGGGTTTGTAGGAGGAAATTAAATAGAAAGATAAACAAAAGTGCAGATCTAGCATGTGAAGATATCTGGACTGAATATATCATGAAGTCTTATACAGAGAGGATTTAGAAGAACCAGGATGGGATGATCAGGAAGGCAGTAGAAAAGAAGAGCAGGAAGAACAAACACAGTGTTAAACTGGTACCAGAACATACAGTGCAAATTAGAAATTAAAAAAATTAGAAAAATACAAATAATCGATTGCAAAACAATTATAAATATTTCATTATATTACGTGCTCCCTGAAATACGTTTCTGTTGTTGTATTTGAAGTAAAAGGCCATGATGAAATCTCTTCCAGAATTGCCAGACACATTTAGTCATGCTCAGAAAAGATGAATTCAGAATGGAAGAGGTTCTGATAAAAATATGTAAGTTCAGCTATCGAGCAGAGCATATCTCTTTCAAGAAAACCTTGTAAAATAAACATATATGAAATATACAATTATTTCCTATTATTATATCATGTTCACTAACACCTGTCAATGTTAATAATTTATTCAAACCATAGTTATAGTGACAGAAATTAAATAGTTATATAATAGCCATTTTAAAAATAAAATAATTACAACAAGTTTTGGCCAGAAAACTAAGGGCAGACACAGCACTGGCTTTCAAATGCATCCAAAACAATTTCTTTTTCCTCATAATCAGAAGTCATAAAAGCAGAGCTATTTTCCTTGCCATATTTTCTCCACCTTCCTTACTGTCCAAATAATATGATAGTCAAAGTGTATCTTATCCCCATTGAAGACTACCTGTTCCTGGGCATGTTTTATTATTCCTTCATAGAATAAGAGAAGGGAGACGAAGGATTTTAGGGACACTGGGAAAAATGAAGCAGGAAAGAACATATCTTTAATTTTTTCACAGAAAAGTAGGTAAAAGTTATCATTTTCTGTAAAGAAACAAACAAATTTTAGAATGACCTAACATTTCTTATAGAAAGAAAAGACTCTACTTTTCTGGAAAAAAGACTTTTGATTAAGGTAGATGTGTAAGGTCCATCAAATTCAGTACAGTATGTCTTATTAATGGCCTCGAAACCAACCCTTAGACAGCCATAAGTCTACAGCATTATCCAAGATGTATTTAAGGAAAAAAAAAGTGCTTGACACCAGAGGAAAGGTTAGAGCTATACTGCAGGGATTCTAATTCTTAGTTTCATTAAGGAATTAAATTAGAGCAGAACTTTCACCCTCTTCTCCTCTCCCCATCACAAAAAAGAAATGTTAACCTCAAACAGGCCCTCTGCTCATCTTCAGTATTTTGCAACCTTTTCTTCACAGCAAGGGCAAAGGCCTCTGCATTGATATTCTGAAGGAAATCTGCATGACATTGTTAGGAATGGGAAAATGATCTGAAAGTCCCTACACAGCCAATATAATTCTGATTAAAGCCTGGCATTTGTTTTCTTGCTCCTTGGAGCAGATAGCATGCTGCCTGGAATTAGAAATATGAAAGGCAGAGGAACTTCCTACTGTGCACAGAGAGTATTTTTTCCTCCTCACTTTCAATGTGCAGCTAAGTTTGAATAGTTTTTGTTGTTGTTTTTTTTCCAGGCAAATCATTAAAATAAGGTCATCCTTGTTTTCCATTTCAGAATGAGATTTGCTGTGTCTCACACACAATTCCTCCAGAATTACTGAGAAAGATCTTGCTCTACTACCTTCCTCACTGATACTTCACCTCTGGCATTTTAAAATGGAAAAATCCTGATTTAGTCCTCCAAGCAAAGAGATACATATAACTTTTGAAAGAACCCTATATGTATGATAATAGGCTTATTTTAAGTATCTATAGCAAAATCCTAAAATTTTGAAGGAAAGTTCTTATCTGAGTATATGCATATTCACTTACCATCAACAAATACATTTGTAGCCACGTTTTAAACTCTGACTTAAGGAATTGATTAATTTTCACTTAAATACACCTGTCAAAAACCATGGGTGCAAAATAGTTTTGTCCAAATAGGTCCCTAAATGGTGCAGAAAATGTTAAAGTGAAATATGAATTCACTCAAAGTCAGTGGCAGAACTATCATTAGTCTTCAGGAGTTCAGGTTTTCAGTTTTTCTTTCCATAATTTGTATATTATTCAAAATAAATTGCAGTTCAGTTTTAACTTGTACCCTACTTCAATGAAAACATTTAGAGTACAATCTCAAAATCAGCCATTGACATAAATCACACAGTAAAATTTACAGAACTGTCATAACTATTTTTGTAGTTGGTCATGAAAGTTATAGACAATTTTTCAGATAAAAAATGCTTGGTCAGCTCAATTTTTGTTTATTTAATTTTTCAGAAATTATAGATTTTGGCTGTATCCGTTCCTTTTCAACGATGAGGCAGAGTATCAGTGGGTAAAATGGCAATGCTTTGTTGGTAGCAATAAAGCTGAACTGCTGCAGGAAAATGAGCACAGTAGTACTCAGTCTCCAGAAAACTCATTAAATGAGACTGAGGTTTTCCCAGATGATCTAGTTTTTTCTTGAACAGTCTCAGTCAAATGCTTTGGGACCTGGACCAATAGGTTCTCCTGTTTTTCCTCTATAAAGGGGCCAGTTGTTCCTCTTATTTTGCCTCAAGGGTCCAAGGCCATGCACAAAATTTTAAAAAACTTGAACTGCCCAGAGATACAAGAAATAATTGAGGGACATTATTGAGCCTTCCGACAAAGCAGTGCAAAAAGTCTAGTTTATATTAGATGTGTGCACCAGGTTAACTGTAAAAGGGAGGAACCACATCCCATCCCTCTCTTTTTTCCTCTGGCTTTATTTCTTTTCTCTCTCTTCCTCCTGTTTTGTTTTCATTGTTTTTCCCAGCTGTGGACCATCCACACGACAGGACCAACTCAGGACCTGAGGGCTGGTGATACTCTGTATTTTCTTCCCTTGCTTTGTCTGGGCTGAGCAGAGTGAACATAATCTACCCCTTAGTAGCCATGAACTTGGCAGTGGGTCTGGGAAGATTCTGTAATGGTGTGCTGTGTGCCAGCACTTTTGGTTGTGTGTGGTGGTTCATGAGCCAGCATGAGGCTGTGTTGTGGGAGGTGAGAAGTGTACTGTACAAAATTAAGGGCTTAGAGCCAACATTTTTTGAGGAAATGTATGGTAAGAAGGATGTGTTAGCCTATACGTTTTGAGTCAGAACAGTGGGCTGGTTGCCAAAATTATATCAACTGTGCAATGGAAGAGTAAGATTTCCCTGACACATCTTTGTCCTGCATGATGGGAAAATTAGTAACACACCCCTCAACCACTGGGTTATGACATTCAGTCTCTCTTTTGTTTGTAAACTAGTTTTATTATGTTGGAATTATGTCTCAAGAAACTTGTTTGCTACTTTCCACCAAGCAAAGTTTAGATTTTAAGTTGTGGTATCATTATTATTGTTGCAATTATGACTTTAACATAGATAAAAATACTTACTTTTCCCTTGAATTACAGTGTTAAGTACAGTACTTTTCTGTTCAGATAAGTTTCCACATAAAGAAGGTTGGTTTAGCTTATCTGCCTATACATAGAAGCAACAATGGCAAACTCCAAAAAAGAGCTAAGAGACCAGAAACAGTAAATGACATACTTCTTTCTGACATTTGTGCAATGCACAAGCTATTTCAGACACTACTTTAATAATAGTTTTGATCAAGGTAATGTGATCCCAAAACACCTCATCTAAGTGAGCAAGAGCTGCACGCTTATCAGACATCTCCATTATTTGCAGTTTTTATGAGGCAGTGCATGATGGTGATCTAGTCTAAAATCTTACCTAATGCACACTTTCTTATGTTAAGAAAAGTTCCATCACTAGGTATTAAATGGTCCTGTGCCTGTCCACATTTTCATTCTTCTAACAATTTTATTTCTTTCAATAAAGTTAATCCCAGTCTGTAGATTTATCTCTGACACCCTTTAAAATCATCTTCAGGCCATCTAAACTTGTAATTTTACAGCTTACTTCCAGCTACTGTCTGTGGGACCACCGAAACAAAATCCTCATTGAGATCAGTGGCAAGTCATGCCTCAGGGGTCAGTGTTGAGTTCTGTGTTGTTTAACATCTTTGTCAGTGACATGGACACTGGGATTGAGTGAGCCCCAAGCAGGCTGGCCGATGACACCACACTGTGTGGCACAGTCAACATGCTGGAGGAAAATAAGGTCACCCGAAGGGAACAAGACAGGCGTGAGATGTGCCCTATGTGAACCACATGAAGTTCACAAGGCCAAGCTGAGCATCCTGCACCGGGGTCGGGGCAGTCCCAGGCACAAATAGAGGCTGGACAGAGAAGGAATCAAGAGCAGCCCTGCCAAGAAGTACTTGGTGGTGTTCCTGGGTAAGAGGCTGGACATGACCAAACAATGTGCACTCAGAGCCCAGAAAGCCAAACATGTCCTAGGTTTCATCCAAAGCAGCATGGTCAGCATGGCAAGAGAGGGGATTCTGCACCTCTGGTCTGCTCTGGTGACACCTCACCTGCAGTGCTGCATCCAGCTCTGGGGTCCCAGCACAGGGATGATATGGACCTGTTGGAACAAATCCAGAAGATGGCCAGAGAGATAATCAGAGGACTCTCTTATAAATACAGGCTGATGTAGCTTGGATTTTTCAAATAGAAAGCTCCAGAGAGACCTTATAGCAGCCTTTCTGTAACTGAAAGAGGCTACAAGAGAGCTGGAGCTGGAGAGGGACCTTTTGCAAGGGAATGTAGTGACAGGACAAGGAAGAATGGCTTTCAGCTGAAGGAGTGTAGATTCAGACTAAATATTAGTAAGAAATTTTTACAATGAGGATGGTTAGGCAATGGAATAAGTTGCCTACAGAATCTGTGGATGTTCCATCCCTGGAAGTGTTCAAGGACAGGTTGGATGGGGATTTGAGTGATGTGGTCTAGTGGAAAGTGTCCCTGTCCATGGCAGAGGGATTGGAATTAGATGATCATTAGTGACCCTTTCAACCCAAACTCTTCTTTGATTGTGATTCTACAAAAGTACTCAATGACTGAAACCTTTGGAGAGCACTCAGACATGTCTTTGTTGTACACCAGGACACATGCCAACCTTTTTAATGACTGTAATGCTTACTCTGAATAACCATTTAAAAAAATATTTATTTCCCAGTACACTATCTGCTTACTGTTCCATTTTTCTTGATAAGACACAGCTAAAAAGGCAAAGAGGCTTGTTGAAATACACTAAAGCTGAGAAGGAGTACTTGTGTGGCTGTTAATAGCCTTTGGCATAACAGCTGCAAAGTTAATTAATTGACCAACCTATGCCTTAGTTTCCTTGTATAGGGTACCTAAGCCCTGTGTAAAATGGTCTCACCATTTTGAGAGAAGAAAGGATGGTGATCAAATGTGCTTAAGCATTTGCTGAATTTTCCTTTTCTGATTATCTTCTTCTGAAAAATTTCTTTTCTAATTATTATTTGAGAAATTTCTTTAAATTTCACAAAACTACCTAATTAGTATCACTCAGCTGTTATATTTTTACTCAGTGCTGAGAAAGCTGATATGCTGTTATAATATAAACACTATTTTTAAAACTTTTATTTTAACAAAAATAAATTTTCTGTCATTTAAACAGAATTAAAAAATTAATTCTACATTTATTCCGATCACTTGACTTTATTTCACACTACTGAAGTTTAAGAAAAACTTCTGACTAATTTTGTTGAGATTTCCTTAATACATCAATGACATTTTTTTCCTGACAACATTAGCAAGTGTGTAGTAATGATGACATCGTGTTTGCCAGCTGAAGCCTTCAGAATCCTTTGTTGTCACCACGTACACAAGTGATTTATAAGATATTCTTGCACAGTAAACCAAACCATTGCCATCTGCTTGGGAGACTGACAGGCTGAAAGATATTTTCTGTAACAATTGTGCTTAGAGACTATTTCCTGAAAAACATGATAGAGAGAGGGTGAGTAAATTAAGAAAGCAATATTCTTTTTTCCCTGAGCATCTTGATTCATATAAATCTGCTAATTTCACCCATAAGAGATTGCAAATCACCTTTGGAGTAAACTAGGGGGAACTTTTCTGCAAAGTGGAAGATTTCTGATATATACTTCAATAAGAAATGTGACCTTAGAAAGAGTTACTGGTGAAAATTCTGCCTCTTACATGATTACCAAGAGCAAATTTATATTGTCATTTTTCTTCTTGGAAGAAAATTTCAGATATATGTGTATATATACATATATACATATATACATATATATATATAAAGAGATCAGTATCATTAGTATCCACATAGTGAAATATATTGGCAGGACCCATGCAATTTATTCCTTCACTGTTACTGAGTTGTTCTAAAATACACACAGGTTTCTCCTAAATACTCTTGTCTCATTTTCCATTTTTGCTTTGTGTGTCATGGATCCCCTGCTGTATTGGCACTAGTTACATGGTCATGACTTGTTAGTAGAATTTAAAACAGGGAATTTTAAACTCAACATAAGGAAGAGAAAAATAATTCCCTTGAATTTTCTTGCCTTGACCAGTAACAAAATATTCCTCAAAATAGATATATAAGCCAGAAAACTGAAATAAATCAGACTCCAGTAAACTATAGACAACTTTTAATGCATTTAAGTAAAATGCCAGCCAATAACTGGTTTTTACTATAGCATTTTTTGCAAAGGTGCATCTTGTAAGCTCACTTGATGCCTTCATGAAAACACTAGGAAAAAACTTCATATCACTCACAATAAAAAACTGAAGTAATAAAACTTTTTTTCAGTCATAGCTATCTGAACTTTATTTGACTTTAGTCCCACAGGAAAGGAAAAAATAAAGAAAAAAGGAAAAAAAATTAAAAGGCATCTTAATTTTTATGAAATAACTTCCACAATGGTCAAAATAGTATTTCAATGTTTCAACTAAACCAACAGAATGACAGTGGCTGACACACAGCATTGTCTGGCTCTCTTTCTAGATGATGTATTCTAGGTCTTGATGTGATTTTAGACATGTATAGATACATTGAGACAACTATTATTCACATCATTTATACAAAAAAAAGGAAACATCATCTAACAGGAAAAAAAATCCCCACATTATAGGCATAAGGAATTACTCAATAATTGTGTATATGCCATAGCAACAACAATAACCCACTGCTTTGATGGCTTTGTTCAAAATATGTTTCTCATAAAAACTAACATTTGGGTTTGTTCTGTGGCATATGAAATTATTCTGCCAAGACAACAGGATTTCTGTTGAGCATAGTTGGACATAGCCAGAAAAATAGAAGTAGCCCCTCCAGGAAAGGGGACAAATGTCTCCACTAAAGTACAGCTGATAAAAAAATAAAATTTGTCATATAATTCAGGGTTTTATGGCTGATGTACATTACATTAATAGAGCTGAGAGTTGATTGTAAAAACTGATGTCCCAACACCAGACAAGTACATCTCTAAGGGCAAATACTGCTGTGATGGTAAGGCAACTGAAACAGGATTTCAGCATCAGCAAAAGGACAAGCCTATGATGCAACAAGATCAAGTCATAGTTTCGTGTCATTATTATCCTTTATCACTAGAGAAGTTGCTTTTGCAAAACACCTCTAATTTTCTTCAATGTACTTGACATGAACCACATTAGTCTCACACTAATTCCATCATAGTTTACATTCTCTTCCTCTAATTCAATTTCTCAGGATTAACCCACCTCCAAAGAAAAGTAATTTTCCTATCTGCCTTCCTCTTATCTCACTGAAAACTTTATTAAGTGAGCTTCCTGAAACATAAGGGACTGGATTTTTAATAGGTTTAGTTATTTTTCCCTGAAGAAAAACAAACTCAAGAGCAGTTTTTGACAAGTGCTTATATCTAAAATTTTATTTATTTATTATTTATTTTTTATATCCAAAATTTATTATTTATTTTTTATACCCAAAACCTAAAACCAATTTAGAATAGTCATGAAAAAACTACAAACATTTCTCTTGAAATTTTTTCATGCAATGAAAAGAATTATTATGTTTTGTCATATAATGTTTAACAGTTCCACTTCTATGCATTGTATCACACTTTCTTTCACTCCTTTCAGGAAAATGTACATTCCTCTTCAATTAATTGAAACATTTCTCATCAGAGGTTACTTCCACACTGTTCAGGAAGTACACACATATTCAAGAGGAGCACAGTGTATGTGGAGCCACAATGCTCGAGACACTGAGATATGTGGAGTCTTTTCCTGATTTAACTGTGCATCATTCCTGACTGAATTAACTTTAATGCTGAAGCCTGCAGAACCAAATCTCTGGTTCTGAGCACTATGAGCCTCTGTTAAACTTTCATTTCCCTTTGAGATTCTGGCATGGTGTTTGGTAGCTTGGAAACACTTTTTTAGCAGAAGGAAAATAGGTGAACTATATTAAAACCACTAGAAGATTAAATTAGAGTGTCAGGAAGCAATCTCCCACACTCTGCTCTCAGAGGAAAAAAAAAAAAAAAAAGAAAAAAGGAAAAGTAAGTTTATGCAAGCCCAGTCATTTGGAAGGAGTGTGCATTTTGATCCTTATGGCAGAATTCTACTCCCTATTAGCACTGAAGTGACCTGGCAAATGTCAGAAGGCACTTATGCCAGACGATGTTTCAAATGATCCAGGTAATGTCTAACAACTTATAACGCCATGGCATGACACAGGGATTATATTATTAAAGATACTCTGGTCATTGACAGATGAGAAATAAATTTTTCTGAGGTTTGTGATATCTTTTATTTAAAAGAGCACTGGAACAAATAAGTACCTTGCCAGATGTTCATTGTCGGAATTGATCTCTGTTTTGGCTGAGCTTTGCAGTTCTTGCAAGACAACCTAGAAGATGCCATCTCTTGCAGGGCAGCAGATGAAATCAGGTGTTGAGCACAGAGGGAGCACAATTTACTCTAAATATTTTTATCAGCCTCAGCAAAAACTTTTCTTCATAAAAGATAAAAAAAAGTCTTCCTTAGCAAATAAGGATCTTAATAACTTTACATGATAAATGCTTGCCTTCCTATAGACATTAAGCCATTTTTTTGTGCAGGCTTTGCAGAAACTGTAAACTGAGTTACAGAAAAATTTTCCACATCTTTGATATAGCAACTGTAAAGGAACTGTGAAAGAGTGCACAGAGCTGCAAGGGAGGAGCTAAGATGGCCACTGTATAATTGGAAAATAGTATAGGTGATCTGGATGGAAAGGAGAGGAGGATAAAACTTTATGTCTATTTATTCTCACCACAATGGTAGGGTGGATGATTTGGTTTATTTTCTTCATTCTTTTCTCCTGAGATAAGGAAATGTGTGTGAAAGAAAATCATTAGAAAAACAGTCAGAAATCTATTCTGAATTAGATATAAGGATTCCTAAAAATATTACTAAGAGCAGTAGAAAGAAAAAAAATGTTTACACTCTACTTCTAATCCATTCTTCTGGGAACACAGTTCAACAGACTCAGAAAACAAACTACCTGCAAAGAAAAAAAAATAAACAGCAAGATAGCATACATTATAACTCTTTCCTTATTTTAAAACAATAAATACTAGCTTTCATTTAATTTTAAATTTATGGTAACCCCTGTTTAGATTCCAGAAGTTACTATTTCATAAAGATGTTTTTAATTTGTACTCTTTGCTATTAGTCATTTGTAAAAAGTGGTGTTCAAGCCTGTAAGTGTGTATTTATGTATTAGAGTAGTTTTATCAGCATTTATAAACTTGTTAATTGAAAATAGTAGATGGAAATTTTGGTGAAACTCCTTACACTAAGAAAGACATTCACTTGCTCAAATATTTAGGGATGCAGCTTTCCAGGTATCTGAAAAATACATTGAAATATTGAGATACATTGAAAGTAAATATCTACAATGAGAAATGTATGCCCTGAAAACAAATAACAAACCCATAGTTTTGTGAGAGAGATTACTGAAAAAAAGAAAAAAAAAAAATCCCATTGTATTCCTTCATACTATTTTAACACAGAGTGAGCATTTTATCTTTTCATATTTTACATGTGTTATCTTTTTTCTTGTATAATTTGAAATAAATGCCAATATTTAATATTTATTATATGAAGTCATCCTCAAACACAGTCTTTATCCCACAGGTCCCTGAAGATCTTATGTTTTGATACTTAAATAGTCCAAAATTAAAATCCATTTGAAGTAGCTGACATTATATACCATCCTATTCTAGATTTGCTCCACATTCTCATAACTTGGTAAATTCACAGCATATGATGCAGCATTTCCTCTTAAACAGTGTTAAGAACAAACTTTCACCCAACAGAGAGATCAATGATAAACTACATGTGTATAGTATTTCTGAAGGAGATAGAATGAATTCAAATTTTAAAAATAATATTCAGTCATCCAAATCCCGAAGGGAATATATTGTACAGGTGTTGGGCAAGAAAGAGAGCACAGAGGCAGGTTTTTTCCCTCCAGAGTGGCTCTGTATGCTGGCAGTGCTGCAATGACTTCACAGCCCACTAAAACTGACTGGCTGCCTCTGGAAGTCTCAGCCTTATGGTCACATGAAGCTTCCTACTTCAAATACCAGATCAAATAATTATATGTATGCAGAAAAGAACTTTACATTTAGGCAAACACCTGACAGAAGTAGAAACTGCAATAACTTGAATTTGACCATCAGAATTTATATTTTGTTCCCATCTAGTGGAGGTGAAATGCAGAGAGAAAACACATTCTGGGTGCCCCTGTAAAAGAGGGAAAATAAAACACAATAAGAAAAGGAAAAGAAAAAAAAAAGAAAGTAAAGCATAGGAGATGTAATGGACAAGAAAGAATGAAAGGAACAAAGAGAAAAGGACTTTATGTTCTTCCTTGAGACTGACAATGACAGAGATGCTACAAAAAGCACAGGAGCATTACAGAGTGCTGCAGAGGTATTTGTTGTTCTGTCAGATTAGAAATAGAAATAACTCACTAGTCTGAGCCTGGGGGACACTTACATAAGACTTCAGTCTAAAAGTTGACTCCTATAAGATTTAAGAGTAAAAGGAGAAAATGAGTAATACAGATATTTGTTGGGCTACATCATTTTTTTCCCGTCAAAATATTTTTATAAATTTTGTTAATGCCCTTTTAAAAATCCATTTATAAAATACAGAACTTGAAATATGTTTTGTACTGCTAACAGTTCACTGCACTTGGGAGATGAGGAGGGGATTACCATGGGCTGTGTCTGTGCCACAAGATGGGCTGCAACTGCCTGCCCAAAAATCTTCTGCATGTGGCCACAGTACCTTTAGCCAGCTGGCAGAGCTTAGATCAGATCCTGGCCTTCATTTCCCAGTCACAGAAACACTGGCAGAAATCCTTTCAGAAGAGGGAGCTTCTGTTGTTAGGACTGTAATTACCAAGCTGAACCTCTGTGTTTAAAGCCATCTACGGAAATAATTCCCCAAAACTTTGCCATTTGCTTATATAGAAAATGATGAGGTAAAATAAAATTATCATGAGCTTCTTCCTCTCTCTTCCCCAGGTAATGTGAAAAAATTTCTTGCCACTAGTTATGTCTTTTGAACATTTTGACAGAATGATGGAGGAATTAGAGACATATTTCACATAACACATTTAAGGTGTTTCTGTGTTTGTGATGTGTTCACATGCATTGACAGGGAGCAGGTGGATCACACCAGTCCCTGACAGTTCAGTGGTTGTGAATATTACATTCCTTGGATTTACATCACTTATTAGATCTGATTCTGCATGCATGTTTCAGTCTAACATAGTGCTGTGGTTTTAAATCTTTTCTCATTTGCTTACAAATTTGAAAATAACTCTATTCTTTAGCCATTTTTCAGCTTTTACTGCCATTTAGAATAGCCATATTTTTCCTCTTATGAAAGTCCTTCATTCACTTCAAATATCACTGAGAGTATTTTATATAATCAAATGACATAATTATACAATAATTTTCCAATACAGTAAGACTGTATTTTCAGATTAAACCAAACTGCAGCAGTTTAGGGGAAGCAATCTCAGTCTGTCTTCATATAAGAGCTGGGTTCAACATTTCTCTTTGAGTACTGCTCTGGGACCTCAGAAAGAAATGCTGTTTTTCACAGCAGTAGTGGTGGAACTGAAAATTTACTTATAGCACCATGCTTACAATCCTTTTCTATAAGATGCTAGATAATAACTCCTCTTTTTTCTTAGGTGTTTAGGGCTCAAAATCAGGAAGAATTTTTAATTCATGTTGCAGCTGGGTGACCTCGCCTTTACCCCAGAAGCTTGAGACATAGCAACAAAATGATGGTCAGATATTTTCACCTCATATCAGTGGAAGTTTTCTTTGTCCTTCAGGTAACTCTGTAACCTTGAAGCTGGAGCAGTTCTGAGATTTATTTAGAAGTTCAGAGCAGTCATGTAATCAAGATGCCTTGTTACCACCTCTGAAATGGAGCACTTGAGATCTAGGCTCCTGAGGGCAGCTACACAGATATTAGCTCATACTGCTCAGGGGGCGTCTATTTTTCCCTGCCTTAACTTGTATGCTGCAATTTTCTGTTCTTGGTTTCCAAGCTAATTCTTATTGGTGAGCAATTCAACTGAAAAGACACATATTGTGCCTCAAACAGTTCTGCAACTCTGTTTAAATTGCAATTAAAATACATTTCTCCTAATTAAAGTTTTTGACCTCTTAAATCAAAGGGATTTTAATATAAACTTTAGGGATTTTAATTTTCCACATTCCATTCATTCATCAAAATGCAGTTTATAAATATTCTTATAAACATGTTCAAAAGACTATGCCTTTTCAGCCTTTGGCACTGTGGCCCAATTCCTTTATGAACTTTGAAACAGACAATATGCTTAAGACTTCATTTAAGAAAAAATGTTCTGTAGAGTTAAGCCTTTTAAAGTTTTATTGGTGTCTCTGTTTTATATCAATTGTTCTGCATGTCCCCAGGTAGTTTCACAAAGGGCATTTTAGAAAGGCAAATTTGGCTGATGGATGAATTTCTCTGCAGAGGTTTATTAACATTTTTGTCAATTTATCCCATTAAATACAGCAACATCCCTAGGTGGTAATGAAGTGCAATAGCAGCAGAGGCTTCACACAATGATGGCAAACAAGTTTCAATAATTTCCTCAGTAGTATCTTTCTAGCACAAGTGAAGTGCTGATCTTTACAATTATGTCTGGGTCAGTAAAAAACGCCACACAGATAAAAATCCAAAATATATATTTATGAATGTTAATTTAAAGTGAACATACCTCATTATGTCCTCAAATGTCAATAGCAGCCCAGGGCATGGAATTAAGAGGAATTAACAGTATTGACAATAGTGTTTCCCCTGGTAAAGCAAAACTTGTGTGAACGTGTGTAAAGGCTGACAAATGAGGCACATGTAGCAGAAACTTGACCCTGAAATCTCACTTAAAAATGGGATAAAACACACAACCACCCCACACTCTGATTGATGCCCACAAATGCCAGTGAAATGATTTCTCTTGATTTCAGCAGACGGTGCAATAAGATATCAAGAAAAGCTTGAAATTCAAAATTTTACTACTGAATATCTACAGCAATGAGATTGTGAATAAGTTACATATCTTCATGGGGATTTTTCAGCAAACTTCAAATAATTAATTTGAGAAACTGCAATTTATCTTTTTTCAAAAATATCTCAGAAAAGAAAATAATCACTGAATGAATTATTCATTGCAAACTACTCCCTCCTGTGACAGTGACTCCCTGTTTCTCACACCACAATTTATTTACTTTAATGCATTACCATGTCTTTTTCCTATGAAAAAATATAAGTTCTCATAAGGTTCTAAGAAATACTATGAATGCTGCACTAAAAAATATATATTAAATTTCTGTAGAAACTTTTTCAAACTTAAGTAAAAGAAAGTATAATAAAATTTGGATAATAAGAAGAAAGTAAGTACTAAAAGGGATTTGAAGAACTCTGCTAAAAATGCTGATCATAATACTAAATATTTCCATAAAAGAAATTAAAGGTATTATTGAAGCTTAAATTATTAGGTTGTTCATAATCAACAAGTGGGAAATACATCTGCTGTTACATTGTAGGGCGAGGAAAATTGCCTATGATGTGGAACAGAGAAGTAAATCATACATTTTCTCTCCACATTATAACCTGTAATTTGTGAATTATTTCTACTTATCTAACCATGTGCAGTAAAAATTGTTTGACTTTTGGTACTTAACAACTTGACAGGGCTATAACTGCTCTCCATCTCCTAACAGGCCTGTGCCTGCCTTGTGTATCATTATGATTTCCAACAAACAGTGGGCAAAGTGAGTCTTTCAGAAACTCTTTCATGTTTGCTTGTTTGTTTGCTTGCTCGCTTTAAACAGTGACAGACAAAACTGAAATGAGGTGGCTGGTGATGAATAACATAAAATACAGAAATGAGAAAGCCTGCCAAATACTGAAGCATCTTCAGTATTCACTTCTCCCTTTGAATATGTATATCCACCCCTTTTCAGAAATATTATTGCATCAAAGAGTGTCATTTTTCCTTGCTTTGGTGTTTTTCTAAGGTTGACATGGAGAAAAATTTATTTTTCTAATTGAAAATTGTCTTTACCAGAAATTTAAAAAATATACATCAGTTTCCAAACACAAAAAAAAAGAAAATCTGGTCCATTTTTTTGTATTTTTTTTTGAGAATGAGAGAAATATGCACCTTTTTTTTAATTTGTCTAACAGAATAATGTCATCCCAGGCTGAATCATAGCCATAGATTTCTCAAATAAACCAGTGTTCATTTGTATATATCTTTGTTTCTCCTGGTTACAAAATAAATATTAGTTACTGAAAAGTAATTGCTAACGCTTTTCATTATCAGTTCAGAGCTATCTTCAACAGGTAATTACCAAATCCATGTGCCTGTTATTTAAAATAATATTATCTTTTGATGACTTTTCATTAACCTGTAATTAACTACTTTCTTATTTTGGGCTTTAACAACAATCCACCAATCACAGAATTGTCTCACATAAAATCTCACTGAACAATCTGTCAAGAGCCCCAAAATACGACAAATTTCAATATTTTTTAAATATTTCCACTCTTGGGATTAGATAAAGTATTTGTTTTGTGCTCAGTCATTTAGGACTCCATTTTAGAGCTTTGACTTGCTAAGAACTGCTAATGCCCTTGGATACAATTGAAATAATGATGTTGCACAGCACCACATTGGTTTTTACTTTCTATTTCCCTGTAAGGCCCTGGATTTCCAACTCAGGTCAAATACTTGAGTGTATTCAGTCATATAATACAGTAAACACTCCCACACTAGAAATCAGATTTTTTTTAATTAGTTGAACACTGAATTAAAGGTGACATAGAGAACATTAATGAATTCTGACTTGTTTATATATTTTTAATTTGGAACAGGATCCAAAGACCAAGACAGTCAGTACAAACAGATTCTGGATGAATTTCTGTAAGTTTCTGCCATGGAAAACTCTTAATTAGGTGTGCAATAAATATATCTTGATGTATTTTTCAGCCGTGAGGATGCCAAGTATTAATGAAATAAATAATATTTTATATTCAATATTGTAATCAAGAGATAAATTTTTGGCAATCTGATTCTATTTTTATTTTTCTTACATTGAGAATTATTAGGGTCAGAATTACAATCAATACAATACTTCTGCATGAGGGAAATGCATGCTCCTATAGAAAGCTAAGAAATTTTGAAAATGGTCATTTAAACTTACATGTTTTAATCCATTTTCTACAATCCACAAGCTATTTTACTCCATAAAGATTTTTTTTATTATAATTTACATTATTTTTCTACTTTTCCACATGCTCATTTTAAAATTATATACATCAAATTATTTACTTGTATTATATAGCTAAACTGCTCATAAAGTTCTCTGGTTAGTCATGAAGGAGAATATAATACTTGCAGCTGTTATTGGAGAAGAAATTATTCATAAGGCTGTCTATGGGCATATTCCTGACTATTGATTGTTTTGTACAAATCCAGTTGAGTTCCTCTGATACAGCTATCTTCTGTTTATCTTGGAACAAGGGTCTCTTCTCAGACATGGATCAAACATTAAAAATAAAATTATTGATTTTGAAGTGTGAAATGTAAGGGCAGCAACTCCTAAATCCAAAATAGATTAGATGCCCAGGAAAACATTTAAGCTCAGAGGAAAGCAGTGTAAACCCTCTTTAGGCAACTGACTTCCTAATGCATTGACTCAAAGAAAAATCTATCTACTCCAAGTGAAATAAAAAGTCTGTGCAAAAGTACTTTAAAAGGGGAAACAAAATTAACATTGCGTCCATTAACATCAGCATCAATCAAAATAAAAAAATACTGAAGTTTGTCACAGGATAAAATTTATTTGGCTTGCTAAAAACTGATTGATGACCTTTATTTCTTTCCTTGTAAAGCTTTTTTATTAATCCCATCCTGACTACTTACAAGTTGTCATTAATTAAAATGTAAGTTTCAAGAAAAATTGTTTTATCTCTCTTATACTCTACCTGGTGACACAAGAATTCATTTCCAGATTGCAATTGGGTAGAGTTAATATTCTTCACAGTGGCTGGTACGGGTCTGTGTTTTGGATTTGTGCTGGGAATAGTCTGAGAGCACAGGGATGTTTTTGTGATTACTGAGCAGCTCTCACACGTAGACAAGGCCCTTTCTGCTTCTCATACTGTCCCACCAGTGAGGGATGCACAAGGACCTGAGAGGGGACAGATTACTCCAATCAATCAAAGCAACATTCCATACCAGGTAATGCCATGCTCAGCTCATAGTCCTGGGGAAAGGAGGAGGAGAGGGTTGTTCAGAGTGATGATATTTGTCTTCCCAAGTCACCATTATGTGTGGTTGAGCTCTTTTATCCTGGGAATGGCTGAACACACCTGCTTGCCTATGGGAAGTGGTGAATTAATTCTTCTAGTTTTTCTTGGCTTTTGCTTTATCTGTTAAACTGTCTTCATTTCAATCCAGAGGTCTTCTGTTTTGCACTTCCAGCTCTGTCTCCCATCCTATGAAGGATGAGTGAGTAGCTGGCTGTGTGGGGCTAAGCTGCCAGCTGGAGTTAAACCATGACAGGCTCTCAGAAACATGGCTCTTCAGAGACACCATGAACCACTTCACTCCATCTGAAAATGGATATATGAATAGTTCATATGAATCAGCCAAAAATTACTATTCCTTTTCATCTCTGATAAATGGCCTTCAGTGGCAGTAAGAAAATCCAGACATCCAAATACATCCTCTGTGAAGTCCTTTTACTATCTGCTCCACATATGAGAGAATAAAAAGAGTATTTATCATAAGCAGCTGATAACTAATAGAAGAAAACATTTGACATGTAGAAAAATCTCAGTGTCTGGAAATTTTCACAGTTAGAAAATTGCAAATACTGGAATTTTTCAAGGAAAATATCATATAGTAAGAGCTGGAGGTGGTGATAAGGAGGGTTGATTTTCTCTGACAAACCACACTTTCTATGTTTGCCCAATTTATTGATGACAGCAAAATAATGTATCTGCTTCAAGCACAGAAGTGCATTCAGAAAATACCCTTGTGGTGATATAGAAGCTGAAACATTCTCAGATTTGTAGGGCAGGCAGATGAGAATATTAACATAAACAAAAAATGAAACATTTTGATCTCTTTCATCCAATACAAAATTCCACCAAAATTATCTTCCTAGATAATAAGACCTCTCTAACAGTTTACAGGTCCCAGAAACAGGAAGTCTTTTCCCATTTTTTTTTAGTCCTAGATAAATATTCTGTTATCTCATTAAATTATATGTAGCACATCTGGACACCCATGGAAGCACACATGAGTTTTACAGAAACGAACTTCTTATCGCATTGTTTTAAGGGCCTAACAAGCACCACAAGAAGGGTTTCTAAACCACTAACCCAAAAGTAAGATAGAAGAGGGAGAAAAGTGAGGAAAAAGGCATGGAAAGGCTCAGAGGCAGAAGCAGGAAGCTGCTAAATCACGTTGACTGTGCATTGCACAGCTTTAAGATTAGTTAGTTCCATTTTGAAACATCCTTTGGTTATCAAAGTTTTTTCTAATGCAGACTCTCCCTGCATCTTACCCTAATAAAATTTATCTTTGTCCAATGTCCACATCTCAACTTCCTGTTACTTGGGAAAATCAAATGGTAAGCTAAATAAGTAAAAAAAACCCCAAAGCACAAAGTCTTTTATTTTTTTTAGAGTTTACCAGGTACCTGGAAATAAGCAGTGGGGTAACTACCCAGCATAAACAAAAGATAATGAATGCTAAAACTTTGCTGACAGCCAAGATCATAGTGATTCAGTCAGTATTTGCAGGTTTTAATCTAGTTCCTTTAATTGCCACCTGCTCCCAAAATACCCTGGCCACTTGCTTCTGCCCTCACATTGCCAATTGGCCCAAGCATCGCGTAGCAGTGCAAACAGATTATCGGGCAAATCAGTCCAGTCAAAAAGTTATCCAGGAAAGTATTTTCAGTTGGATCAGTTCCCTGATACGGTTTACCCCCTGGCTGCATAAGCTCTTGCATTAGTCACATTTGCGTGGGGAGAGAACAACCAGAATGGCTAAAAACCTTTAGGCATAATTTCCCCAGAAAGCCAATTTACCTTTCGGGCTGTCTGGGCTTACGTGTTTAGAGTGAATTTCTTCTCACTCTGCACAATGTGTAGTTCCTTCTAGTGGCTGCTCAGAACTGTAAAAGCCTGTAATCAATACTCTTCAATACATGCTGTTGCAAGCTCTGAGTAAGGACAAAAGTTGCAAAGAGAGAAAGAGGTAGGCTGTAAGGGATCTTGCCATCCTGTAGCTATGGGAAGTAGTTTCAGTGTTTATGATGCTGATCATGAACAAACCACAACAGAAATAACCCAGGCAAACAATGATAAGTTTCTTTTTCAGACACTCCAGGTGCCATATTAAAGCTCATTTTAAGTTTCTTCAGTAACTATTTGATACTTGAGTGCAGGTTTTGTTGGAAATTTTGTACTGAATTAAGACTCGAATAAAGCTCTTAAGTTTTATATCAGTTACACTATGAAACAGCTGAGAAAATAAAAAATTCCTCCTGCATAATCTCTTTGATCCTTAAAAACAAAACACATACTTGGAATAAATAACATCCATTTTTCAGTCATCTAGTGATAATATTATTAACATTGGAATATTTTGACATATTATTTTTATTCCAGTCAGAATAAAAGCCTTGAAATATACAAATTTTAACAGCAGTAGAGTTTATTTGGTACTTCTTATTTTCTGAGAAAATGGATTTCAACAAATATTTCATAAAATTATAGCTCATGGAAGTATCATAAGTGCTTTCCTGAACAAGGTGAGAGCTCTTATGCAACAGATTCATGATGACTCAACTTGACCTTTCATCGTAAAATAGGATTGGACTTCTGCCATGTTAGAGATGCTCTTCTTGTAAATATCCAGATGCCCCCATTAGTTTCTAGAGGTTTTTCACCAGACAGAAAACAGTGACAGTGGTTATAGCAGCATATGTTCTCCTACCACAAAACTAAATCAAGCCAAAGATGTTACGAGTGTTCTTCAAGTTCTTGGCAGAGCATGTCAGAGTGTGTCAGAGTGTTTGTGCAACATGTATCACACGTATACATGTGTGTATGCGTGTATTTGTGTAACAAGCTTTTAGCTGAAAATTTTAATTTAATTTTAAATAGAAAAATCCAGAAGAAAATTATAGTTTGATCAACATATTTTAGTGTACCAGATAAGCACAGTTTGAAATTGTTTCCTTATGTATTCTGTAGATTCTCATCTTAATTCTGCTGGGTATAGGGCACCTAGTTATACATTTTATGAAGACAGAAAAAAAGAATGCTTAAGGTGACTGGATTAGATCATTAAACCATCAACCTTTGCTTCAAATTTTTCATGGTTGTCACCCCAGCTGACAACTAATCCCCACACAGATGCTTGCTCATTCCCCTACTGGAACTCCCCAGTGTGATGGGGCAGAGAATGGTGTAAATCATAATGTAAAAGCTAGAGATCTCATGGGTTAAGATAAACTTTAATAGGGAAAGAAAAAGCCATGTGCACAAGTAAAGCTAAGCAAGGAATTAATTCACCCTTCCCACAGGCAGACAGGTGTGTTCAGCCATTCCCATGAAAGCAAGCTTCCGTCCTGAATAACAGTGACTTGGAAAGACAAATATCATCAACCAAATACCATTCCCTTCCTTCTTCACCCAGCTTTATATACTGAGCAGATGCCATATGATACGGAATATCTCTTTGGTCAGCTGGGGTCAGGTGTCCTGGCTGTGTCCACTTCCCGTTCCTTGTGCACCCCCAGCCTCCTGGCTAGCAGGGAGTATGAGAAGCAGAGAAAGCCTTGGCTCTGTGTAAAGTCTGCTCAGCAGTAACTAAAACATTTCTGGGTTATCAAGACTATTTCCTTGAAAAGTCCAAAACACAGGCCCACTCCTGCTACTGTGACAAACATTAACTCCATCACAGCCAAAGTCAGCACAATATTCCATGTAGGAAACAGTCTGGTTTGTAGTCTTCTAAAACTGAGAAGAAAAAAGGTGAGGCACTGACATAAAACTAGCAGAAAATTAGCACACCAAGACAGAGTGGACACATACATTCAGTATTAATATTTAATTAATTAATTATATATTAATTAATATGTATTTACATATTAAATGGAATTTGACTTCTAGCTTATGGTGTGAAATCATGGTACTAGTCTATGATCTCCAGAGCTGTGTTTAAATCCAAGTGAGCTTATTGTTTGGAATACAA
Source organism: Parus major (assembly GCF_001522545.3). Taxonomy (NCBI): domain Eukaryota; kingdom Metazoa; phylum Chordata; class Aves; order Passeriformes; family Paridae; genus Parus; species Parus major. The sequence goes on from NC_031769.1 coordinate 95,224,097, forward strand.
TTACAGTGATCTTCCTCACTGCAATTGGATTTTTTTTAAATTTAAAAATGGATTATGACTATTTACAAATGTTTCTGACCCTTATAAATGTTTATTCACTGATAAGGGACAAATCACTACCACAATTTTCTCTGCTACTGTTTAGAATCCACCTGTAAAACACCAAAGTTGTTTCTGCCACCTAATTTTCAAATAATGAAGACTTAGAACAGTTAAAAGTGTATAAAAATGAATGGGTTCAAAGTACATACAAGACCTATGATTTTGACCTTACTAAATCTGTAGAATGTTAGTTTGCTAAGTTCCTAGTACCTTCTAAAATGAAAATAATTAATTCTAATGTCAGCAGGACTCCCAAACCCTTTCCTTTTAAAAGAAGTTCCAAATTCAGTTACACCTGGGAAGAAAATGAAAAAAAAAAAAAAATAAAAGGAGATTGTTCCTTTCCCATGCAGCAGCATAAAGATATGACCTTTGAAATTCCTTGTAGAATTCTTCCAGAGAGCTGCAAGAGAAACTAGAAAATGTCCTCAGCATGGCACAGCTCACGTTTCACAAACACCTCAGAAAACAGGATATAGTTTTCTCAAGGGCACACCTTCAGCTCGTTACAGAGAGCAAACTGTGAGGACTGTCAACAAAGCAAAATAAGTAAATTAATTATATGGCAAGTGCTAATATCTTACTTGAAAAGAGGAATCCCCAAATATCAATTAAAAGTTTGCCTTAGTGTTGGTGACTGCTTAAATCTTAAAGGATAAAAAACCCCCAAAACTTAACGTGAGAGAAAACTCATCTTTTTTTTTTTTTTTCCAATTACAGCACTTTGTAATATTAAAACGAGTCAACATTTTTTGAAGCAGTTTTTCACTGCTGAAAATCATGTCTTTATATGATTAAGAAGTTTCCATGGGAGTTTTTATTCCCATGAATAAACAAATCTGTCGTGGTAAAAAAAAAAGTAATATCTAGCAGGATATTTTAATATATCATCTAATCTAGAAACTCAATTTTAACTTTAGGAATAATATGGAGTATAAAAAAATTAAAGCCATATAATTTTCTTTATGCTGTTCAAAGAATCAGATCAACCTTAGTTCAATTTCAGTGTATGTTGCAATTGTAAAATAATACCAAACTGGAAACACTTGTATGTCTTAATATTTCACACAAATATTGTACCAATCAACAAAATCCAAGATCTCCTTTATTGGTAATTTCACCCTAGCAGACATTTCAATATCCAGAAAAGGCACTTGTTTTATTTGCAACAAAATAAAAATGTCTCTAGCCTGCTCAGTATTTCTCTTTCATTCCCAATATTCCCAATATTCCCATTAGTGTAATCAAAATGAAATGTTGCTGCCATAGTAAGGGAGAGCGGGACTGAGCTCTTCCTGTGGCAGGAGATGAAGCAGGAGGATGAGGGAAAAAAGAGATGCTAGAGAGAGAAACCATTATCTGGCTCTTTGCTTGTGTTGATGTTCTTGCAGGTCACTTCATCCCTCAGCTTGCAGTCATCAGTCCTGCACTGCAACCTCTGCCTCAAAAACATCAACAAAGTTGGCTTTTTAGAAGGTGGACAGCAGGTCACTTGTTGAAAGGTTAAAAGCTGTTGAGATCTGGAAGAATTTAGCAAAATTTTGATAGCCATGCAATGCAGGAAGGAAATGGACATATGCCACAATATTAAATAAAAATAAATCCGGATATTCTTTGCAATAATTTTGCTCCAAAATAAAATTTTCACATTTATGAATATATTTTAATATTAATCAAAAAATCTTGTCATTAGATAGAAATCATAAATATCTTCATTCATAGGATAACTTCTTCTTTTGGGCTTGAATGACAAATCCTTAAAAAAACTATTTTTTATGTTTTACAGTAATAATACTCTGTTCTTATCTCTATATAAAAGCTATGTTTGCCATCTTTATGCTTTGACTTTTTTAAATTAAATAGTGAAAATAATTTTAAAAACTCTTTTATAATAACCTGGAATGTTTTTCATGCTCATCAATGTACTTATTGCCTGTCCCTAAACTTGTCTAATTTTTCAATTTACTTTTCAAAGCAATGCAACTCATATTGCAAGCAGGATTCTGATTTAGTCTGCATCACTGATTTATACAGAGAACTTCATAGATTGTTTATTCACATCAGAAAGCAAACAAAAATTAGTGTAAAGAGAATGAAAATATATCCATTTTCCAAATCAATCTCATAATTTTTCTGCAGCATTAGCACAAGTTTCTGGCTGAGAGCTTCCACTTCTATTGTCATTCTATAATTATCTGAAAAAAAAGGCATTATTTCACAAACACAAGTGGAAAAGCAATCTCTCTTATTGAACAGCACTGTATGTCAAGTGATGTGCAGCACTCAGCTGATGTAGTGATATAAATCTGAATACACAGTTTGAAAATAACATTGGTAGGAAAGCATAGATCTTGTCTCTACTGAAATCCTTAGTGCACTAATTTTGTTTAGTTTAACGTTTTGAGATTATAACCACCCACTCAGTTAAGGTATCTTTACATACATTTAACTGGGTGAAAAAACTGCTTGCCAAAACATTTATGAAAACAAAATGCCAAAAAAAAAAAAAAATCAACCTCTCATAGCAACTTCAGTGGTGAGTTCTCATATAATATTAACTGGATATCAAATACCCACTTTTTCTTCCATCAAGCAAAAGGTTTTGTCTCTCAGTAACTTTTCCATCTTTCTAGCTGTAGTAATTGATACATCTGTGTTTTGAAGAAGAAATTCTTTCACTCTATCTCTCCATTTAAGAGACTGTGTAACTAAATTCACAGCATCCTGTTTCCCAGAAAACATTAACATATCCTATTAGTCTAATCTGATCAAAATCCCTAAACCTGTGATATTTGTGAGTGTTAAATATTACATTTCTTCACTGATGGATTCAGTTTCATGTTATACCAACTAAATATAGCAGAGGAGAAATTGTTCTCTTTTTCCATTGCATAGGAATTGTTACTGCTGATGGGCTCCATCTGCATTTCTGTATCAACTTCAGAAGAAACTGTTGAAGATATTGCCTGAGACAGCTCCCATAATTCTTGCAGCCCATCCAGGGAATGCAAGAAAGTGATTTCTCTGTTTTTTTCTTGTCAAGTTGATAACATACAATGGGTGAAGGAGTGAGCAAAACATCTCTGTTTTCATCAAAGATGAAACTCTGCTCTCTGGTTTTTTCTTCTTTTTTCTTGTGTATGTTCAGCTCTATGTATACAAGTCATATATGTCACATATAGGTGTATAAATGTGTGTGTATATGATAGATATACGCATATATATTGCATCTAAGTATTTTCTGATGAAAATGTTCTGGAAAAAGCATTCTGCACTGAGTGCTTTGCAGTACTAACTCCATCCTTTTGGAGTTGGTTGGGGTCTGTAAAAAGTGTAATGTATATTTATTGAATGCAACATATTAAGCACATAATAATATACGTGTTATTAATAGCTTACAGATTTATACAGCTTATATTGGATACACCTTTATATTATTCCTAGTTAATGAATTCAGATTCACAGGTCACCTTCTTCATCTCAGGCCAAATTGCTCAGTCCAACACAGTTTCTGCATCACTACTCCCAGTTCCACTACGGAGAGTAGCAGAGGGAGCATCAGGCAGTCACTGCCCTCCTCCAACACTTGGCTTAATTTTAGGGGTCTAAAGAAAGGTAAAACTGTCAGAGTTATAGTCAATGAATTCAATTTGTGAATAAATTTGGGCTTAAACTATAAATTTTCTTAGATTACCAACTGCTAAAATTGGCACATCTTAGTATATACTATCAATATATAAATTAAAACAAATTATTGACAACAGAAGTCAATCAGTCCTTGGGATTTCTATAACAAATCAATAAAATAACCTGTCTCTTATACACATCTAGTTATTGACAACAGAAGTCAATCAGTCCTTGGGATTTCTATAACAAATCAATAAAATAAATAGAGACAGATATGGCACTTCATTAGGAAAGACCTCTGAAGACAAAGAATTATATGAAACAATAAAGTAATTGCTTCTTTTTTGTTCTGAATATACCCATGATTTTCTGAGTATATTCAGAACAAAATTTTCTGGATTTTCTGGAAAGTGACATATTTGTCTTTAATTAGTGAGTGAGCAAGGTACAGTAGGCGTGCTGGCACAATATTTCTCTGCAGGGAAACCAAATCCCTTCATAAAAAGAACAGGAAAAAAAATAGAACCTAATCCTGTGCAGAGAATCAGAAGTTGAATATATTGTCAGTTTGTTAAGTAACACACGTAAGTATTAGAAGCTATGTCATAATAATTTCTTGAAACTTCCTATAAGTGGACTCAGAACTGAATTGATTTCTTGCTGTAAGATGAATTAGAGGATATAGGCCCAGAACACTTTTGTCTTAATCTAATATACTGATAAATGCAATAATCTAAATTACCGAGTAATTTAATTTATGAATGTGCATGTTGAACAGAGTTATTAGATGGCAAAAACCGTTCAGCATCTGATTCACAATTATCCAACAAAAGGACTGAAGAGAATGATTCATTTGCTTTCAGATAGATTGTAGTTTTCCCTTTCTCTACTAAAGGGTATGTCTCCACCTCATTGACTTATATGATTTAACTAAGATTAAATTATCTGCCTACTACTATAAAAAACGTTTCTGGATGACAGCCCAGGCCTTGCAACTCCATGGTTCCTGTTCTTATCAGAAACCAGCCTTCTGTTTCTTATCTAGATTTAGTGCAATCTCCTGAGGAGTTCAGTCTGGCTTGATGAAGTGTGTGGATAGAAGCCTCACTTTGGTGGTGCTTTCATACAGACCACAGTCCCTTTCAGACACAGATTCAGCTGAAGATTTTTTCATGAAAAAAAATTTCCACTTCAATGACAGACTCAGATCTGCCCTTTAATTATTAATCTACCATCCAGCAGATAACACATGTTCCTTCTGTAATTTCTAATTTCATACATTAATCCTAGTGAGTCAACTTCCTCTTTGTCTCTTAGTCCATCTAACTACTTTTCATCAAGAATTCTACTTACAAATAGAGCAGATTATTTGCATGATTGTAGTAGACCAGTATTACTGAACTGCAGTAAAACACTGGTTCAGACAAAGTCTGGGAAGAGGCTAACACAAAGTGAAAGCTTTCTGACAAATAGAAAAAGGGATAATTACCTGTCTCTCTCCAAATAGCTATAATTAGCAGGAGCAGAGCTAATAATTCTAAGTCATGCTGGTGATCTTTTCTTTCAGCATTTAAAAACACACACAAAGGTTTTCTCATTAGACAATATGTTTAAAGAACCCTTTCTCTTTACCCTTATTACCACAAAGTGTCATAGGTTGTCATGTCTCAAAAGAATAGTTTCATGGCAGCAGCACCACACTTCTTAATAAATCAGCAAAGAAAGCTCTGTCATTTACACCCATTATTTGGCTTCTGAGTGGACGGGTTGTAACTCTTTTTCTTTCTAATTTTCTAATTATTTTAAGATTTCAATAGCCATTTAGGTAGCAAGGAAAGCAAGAGAAGGGAACTGTGAAAGTTGTTTCATATAAAGAATTGTTAGGGCACAAAATACAAAACATGACCAAAGTACTGCTGTGGAATCTGCAGATAGAAGGACCCTTATTACCCATTGAAAGTGTTAATGATGTCTTACCTGTCTACATAACAAATGCAGCCTGCAGGGAATGCAAATTCATAGTTTTCATTTTTGAAAATGGAGGGAGAAGTGTGCAATATAGCATTAAATGAGCAAAGAAAATCTGAGACCATCCATAGAAACTTTACTTACGGTTTATCAAAGGCAAATGTGTTTCCACAGGTAATTCCAAGAATATATTAAAAAAAATAAGTATCCACTAACTTTGAGCAAATTTTCCAAATATGAAATACACTAACAATCATGGCATGATCCCTGCCTTCAGTTTGTTTTCAAGCTACCATTGAAAACTAATAAATACCAAATATTTGTGCAAAAAACCTCAACGTTTTTATTCTATTTAAAATAAATACTCTTAAACAAGATTTTATTAATGACTCTAGGCATAGGTCCTCCCAACAGATGAAGTTCTCAAAGGTAGTAATGATCAAAAACACAATACTTTCTCATTTTTAAAAACACTTCAGTGGCTCAGAAACTTAAGAATAAATCCTTCATCACTAAGAGAGAAGCATGAAAAAAAATATGAAAAAGTGTTTGAGCATTTTTCAATTTTTGTTTTAAATACTTTCTTAAGAGGGTGCTTTTCTTTCCTGCAATCAATATATTTTTTCTTCCCTTCAAAGCCTAAGGGAGACTAAAGACGTGAGGCTGGATATAACTGGGCTCAATAAAGGTTGTTCTGGATTTTCTTGAGAAATCAAGACACTCCTTATGAAATTGCTTGGATAACTACATTCCAGGCAGAGGGGACATGGATGAGAAAAACCTGTAACAGGGTTTGTTTCTTTTTCTTTCTTTCTTTCTTT
>NC_031769.1:95230864-95394587 GCF_001522545.3 Parus major
CTTTCTTTCTTTCTTTCTTTCTTTCTTTCTTTCTTTCTTTCTTTCTTTCTTTCTTTCTTTCTTTCTTTCTTTCTTTCTTTCTTTCTTTCTTTCTTCTCAAAGAAGCAGAAGTTGAAACACGTGAGAAATTCCAAGGAATGTCAGTTTTTTGGACTGGTGAAGAAAGTGTGGTGAGACAATAATTATATGGCATTTGGAAAAAGGTCACCAAAATTGGAAATATTCTGGAGGTTATTGATAGCTCCTTCTCTATGGGGCACAACAGCCTGTGATGGCAGATTAATATATTCCACTGTCATGCACAACCACTGTTTCAAATGTCCCTGAAGACAAGTGGTGGAAAAATACCCACCCAAGAGGATGAGAGAAATGGCGTGAGGTAGACAGAAGATAAAGGAAAGGAATAAAGAAGTGCGTAAGATTACAGAAGCTTGTGCCAGCACGACCCAATATAAACCTACACCAAAAGAAAAAAAAAAGACAGTAGATTTTTCAGGTACAGAAAAGCCAAAAAGAAAGTTGTGGAGAACTGCACATTTCATGGGCATTTTATGATGTGTGCATTGTTAGATGTAGCTCAGGTGGTAATTCTGAGGCCACCTGTGCACTGTAATTTGACTACTGTGAAACCAAATTTAGGACGGTGTTCTGAAAGTGTGACTTCAATTTTAAAGCTCAACAGGGACACAGGGTGTTATGGGTTATTGTCCTGCCTATATGACATGAAGTCAACTGCACAAAATTAAATATTTCCAGGAATCATCAGAAAACCACTGAGCACACTACAAATGTCTTGGATTTCATAGAGCTTCTAAATATAAAACCTGTAGAAAAGTTTGGTGTTTAACTATGGGGTATATTAAAAAGGAAAAGAGAAAAAAGGAGAAGTCACTCATATAGTTAAGTATTTGAATTCTGGTTTAGAGTAGATAGATATGTTTGATGAAATTACCCCTTTAAGATTGAAATTTATAGAATACATAGAGTGAAAAATCTTAATAATTTTTCATGGTAAGTCTGCTTGAACTTATAATGTTTACCAGAATAGTTACTTACATCTTTTCTGAGCCTCCATCAATCTTACAGTCATTTGAATCTATCTGCTTAAAATTTTTCAGAACACAGTTTCTGATGTATGCATATTCTTGATTACAAGGTGACATTTGTGTAGGTATAGAAAAACCTTTTTAAAAAATGAGGTGCTGATTAAACACAGCAAACCCACCTTAGTTTCAAATGCTTTTTAGGTGAGTTGAACTTTCCATATAGTGCAGTGGGTTGATGCTGGCAGGATGCAGGAACCAAAGATATTTTGTAACTTCCCTCTGCAACTGGACAGAGGAGAGGAAACATAACAAAGGCTTCATGGGTTGAAGGCTGGGAGAGAGCACCCACCAAATAGTGTCACAGGAAAACATTCAAATTGGAGATATTAATTGAATTTATTACCAAGAAAAATAAAATAGGGTAATAACAAAGTGAACCTTAAAAACACCTTTTGACCAAAAAAACACCTCCCTCTTTCCCATCTCTACCTCCTCCCCCAAGCAGTGCAGGGAGATGGGAATGAGAGTTATGGTCAGTGACCACACATTGTTCCAGCCACTGCTCAGAGAGAGGAGTCCTGCCACTGCTCAGAGAGAGGAGTCCTGCCCCTGCTCCAACATGGGGTCTCTCCCATGGGAGATAGCCCTCCATGAACTTCTCCAGCTTGAGTCCATCCTACTGGTAACATTCCTCCCCCGACTGCAGCAATATGGGTTACCCTTTCATGGAGTGCAGGCCCTCAGCATGGGTCCCCACAGGGTCCTGCCAGGAAACTTGATCCAGTGTGGGCTCTTCTATTCACAGGTTCACAGGAAGATTTCCAGGAGCCTGACACGGAGAGGGCCTCACACAGAGTCACAGCCTCATCTCAGGCATCCACCTGCTCCAGTGTGAGGCCCCTCCAGCGGCTCCTCCAGCAGATGGATCTCCATGGTCCTCCAGGGGCTGCAGGGCACTGCTGCTTCACCGTGGGCTGCACCAAGGGCCTCAGGGGAGTCTTGGCTGAGGCATCTGGACCACCTCCTGCCCCTCCCTCCTCACTGACCCTGCTGTCTGCCGGGCAGCTCCTCTCAGGTGTTCTCGCCCTGCTTTTCTCTGACCACAATTACAACCTCACAATAACTTTTTTCCTTATTAAATATATTATCACAGAGGTGCTATAACAATTTCTAATTGGTCTAGCCTCAACTAGTAGCACATCCATCTTGAAGTAGACAGGGATTTCCTCTGTTGAGATGGAGGAAGCTTTTGTCAGCTTCTCATAGAAGCCTCCCCTAGCCAACCCTAAAGTCCCAGTATCAACACCTGGCCATACAAACCCAATATAGATTAAAATTAAATTAAATTAAAATTAAATTAAATACAGATTAAAAGTATTTCTTTCTGAAACAGCAAGATTGTATTTCTATGGGGAAAAAAGAAAGAGATATTTCCTGGCAGACTTCATTAAGAAGTCAAAAATAAAAAAATAAAAAACTTGTAGATTTTTTTTTAATAGCTGCCCATGTAAACACTGGAATAAAGTGTCATGTTTTCTTTGAGAGACTGAAGATTCTCTTTCACTGTGCTGCAAGTGAACTACTTTCCTGAAATAAGATGTGGACTAGTGGCATTCTTGATATATGACTTTAGCCCTTCATTTTATTGAAATACAAGGAATTTTAAAAAACTGATTTTGTAGATCACAATATTTCTGTATGAAAATCAACAATGTAAGCACAGAGAGTCAGAACATTGGTGAAAAAAAAGAAAATTATTCTATATATGGCATTAAAGGGGAAAAAGTTAGCAGTCGACATAGTAATTGCTGAAGGATGAAGACAATACTGTTAAACAGAAAATCAATTGCAACATTTGTACACAAAGTGACTTATATTACATCCTGTCATTGAACCTTAAACCTAATTGACACTCAATAGGTCTGTCCTGTCCGGTTGTCTTTTCTAGTTTATTTCTATGTTAAAAAATGACAAGTCCTAGGCAGCACATTATCCAATATTCTAAACAGGTTTTATTGCATAGGTCAATTTTTTAGTGTTCTAAAGGGCTCTGTGCCCATTTGAAAGAAAGGGTTTTACCTTTAGTAAATCAATATGAAATAAAATTTCGGTGAAGAAAACACAGACAGTGAATTAGCAAACTACAACAAATGCAGGCTTAAGTTAATTCTTCATCACTGAAAGCAGTTTTTAAACACACTGTTCTTGTAGCAGCTGAGTCACGTACCTAAACTCCCCATATGTTACTCAGAGAGAGACAAGTGTCAGAAAATAAGTTTCTTGACTACTGTAATACCCCAAGTCAGGAGAAATTAATAAAGAGAGATTATATCTTGACTCCCTCACGCCCTGAGTCTTCAGGCTATGCACTTCCATAAGACTAGTGGCAGGTCACAATTGAATCTGGAATTCCTCTGGAATTCCTCTTAAATGAAGCAACAGATCATTGTTCTAAAATTTAACAGAGAGATGGGAGATGTACAACCATTTTCGTCAGCAGATGGAAGAGACTCTGGGTCACAGAAACCGACCCACTACTAGTTTAATTTTACTGGGGGAAATAGACGCAGTTTACACGTTCTGAATAAAATAATAACTAAGAAGCTGCTATCTAGCAAATGTCCTATATAGATAGATCCTGAAGGGAGCACAGGCATGAGACAATTCTGAATATTTGCTCACTGGTGGATGTGTAGTCAGGAAAAGTTAAACAGGTATTTTTGGAAAATGCTTGTTCTTCCTCCCCAGAAGGAAAAGTAAGATGGTTAAAACATAGTCAAGCTAAGCCTTGACTGGATGAAACTAACACATCTTGACTCAATATAAGGCAGCCCACATACATACGTATATATATATATATATGTGTGTAGGGTTTATTATATGTACAATTTAGTTGCAAAGGAAAACAAGTAAGTAGCCATTTTGGTTAGTGTATATTGTAATGGGGGTGAAGCATTAAAATATCACTTAAAAATGTATAAGGAAAAATAGAAAAAAACAGAGTAGAAAGATACATAATCACCACCCATGGATCCAGCAATAAGAATTAACTGTTGCTATTTCAATATCTGTTGACATTGTCTGTTGTACTGTATCACAATGCCCTAAGCATATTAGCCAAGAAAGATTGATTAAAGGTGGAAACTTCTTAAAGGTAACTTTCCATTTAAGAAATAAAATATCAGAATAAATTGAAGGGAAAAGTCTGGGGTTTTATACTGCTTGATGGGAAATACACTCCTTAACACGTGCACTTCTGTCTTAATTTAACACTGTCTTGAAGTTTACTGAATTAAGTACCCTAACTCTAAAACATTGTTTGGAAATGATACAGAAAAGCTTCTGGGCAAGTTTACTTCTGCATCCATAATTATATATCTATATATCTCACAGGATCTTGGTAGCCATTACCTTATCTAAGAAGTAGCGTTATACATGTAGTTCTAAATTACTTGAAAATTGAATAATGCAAGGAATATCTCACTCAGATAACCATATCAGTCTGTATTACTATTAGAGCCCTACACTTGCATTTGTATGTATCAGGTACATTTGTTTAGGTCTATTATTAAAGCAAATGTAATGAATGATTTACTGAAATCAAGGACAGAAATCTATACTCAGGTTAATTGATATTGATTTGTAACTAGCCCCACATTCACCAACACTGAGATCACAAGATGTGATAACATAAATTAGTGAAATTATTCTGTCAGATCTAATGGCAGAAGAAAATGTAGCATTCAATTGTCCCAGAGAACTTTTCCAACAATACCTGAATCTACTCCTAGCACCATTTTACAGTCTAGTCCATTAGTAATCACATGATTTTAGAGAAGAAAATATATCAGGATGTGGTGCTAGAGGAGTTTACAATCTGTACAATGGATCAAAAATAAGAACCAAAACATGGTTTCATTGGAGTGTATAAAAACACATTTAGAAGGATAAACCTGTGAGTCCTAACAACAGATCTATCAGAGTAGCAGGATCAAGGAACTTGGTACACTTAAGCCAGAAATAATGTGCTTGTCTTTCTGGGAAGTAGGCTTAATTAAAACAGAAGATTATTCCCAGAAGCCTGTTCCCAGCATGCCAACTTTATTTTAAGTGTTTGTGCTTACTATTTGTTCTGTTGTATTATGCTTTTACTTCAAACAAATGAACAAAGCCATATGGTTTGAAAACACTTTCTGGACAAAAAGGACCTGAAGTTTATGACAAATGGCATTCATAAAACAGTTTTCCAGTACATAAATGTCTGTGTGTCCAAAATACAAGTTTTATTTTTAGTGTATCACTTTCAGCATAGATGAAAATAAGCACCCTTCCATAATATTTTTTTTTTTAGAAATTTTGTAATGTAAAATATAGAAACAAAAATGTAAGTGAAATACATGATCAGGGGCATCTTCAACTATATTGGATTACTCAGAACCTTGTCCAGCCTGACCTTGAGTGTTTGCAGGGATATGGCACCCACCACTTCCCTGGGCAACCTGTGCCAATGTTTCCCCACCCCCACTGCAAAAATTTCTTCCTTATATTTAGTCAAAATCTGCCGTCTTTATTAAAAAAAAAATGTATCCATTTTCCTATCACTGCTAAAGTTTGTACACATCTTTCTTATAGGCTGCATTTAAGTACTGGAAGGCTGCTATAAGGTTTCCCTGGAGCCTTCTCCAGGCTGAACATCAACAACTCTCAGCCTTTCCTCATAGGGATGGTGCTCCCTCCCTCTGGTCTCCTTGGCCCTCATCTGGAATGGATCCAACAGGTCCATGTCCTTCTTGTATCAGGAACCTCAGAGCTGGACTCAGCACTGCAGGTGGGGTCTCATCAGAGCAGAGGGAGGGGCAGAATCCCCTCCCTCATCCTGCTGGCCACACTGCTTTGCTGCAGCCCATGTGCTGTTGACTTTCTGAGGTGTGACTGCACATTTCCCAATCACATACAGTTTTTCACTCAATAATCCTCCCAAGTCCTTGTCAGCAGGGCTGCCCTCAATCTTCATCCACTGAGCAGTCCATCCATCAAATGCATATGTCTCTAGAGTGAAAGATGTTGTAGGGGGACCGTGTCAAAGGCTTTTCAGAATTCCAGAGATGACTTGTTGGTGGGGTATATGATACTTTATTCATTTCACAGCATTTCCAAGATGCCACAGTAACTACTAGTGTTTAAAGAGGCACCTATTATGTCAAAGTGTTTATATACCTGCCAGAGGACATTGTGTTGTGGTGGCCAATCCCTCATATAGATTCTAACACCCCCATCTAATGTAGTATTTATCCTTTAGGCAGTTCTCTTGATCAGATATCATCAGAACAAAGAGAAAGGAAAACAGGAAAAGAAACTTCAGTAGGATAGAAGGGAAAAGAGGAAAATAAGAGGGACTGACATTTGGAATGCACAAAAATTTAGGTCCCTTTTAATAGTAATTTTTTTCCTACAGAATTTAGCATTCCAATTAACACTAAAAATAAAAAATACATAAAATCAAAAAGAAACTTGATATTACTGCAGTTCATTCCAGTATGAGAGGAAAATGTACAACTATCCTATAATAAATTTAAATACTTAAATTGTATTCTCTGACATCTTTCACCTTGTAGTGAATATATATTCAACTGTCCTCTAGTAACCTGAATAACATTATTAGGATATTTTTGTTCACCACTATTGGACTTTGAAATTGGTCTTGGTAATCAGTAAATAGTTACATGTGCTAAAGAAACCCACAGGCATTCTCATCTCTTATAAGGGAATCTAAGGAAAAGATTTAATTTTTAATGCCGTACAAAAAAAGCTTATTTTAGAAAACCTACTGCTACGGTTTAAGCATTTGTTCGTTATTCCTCAGATGCATCTCTTAAACAGAAGAATTTAGTTGCCCTGAAACACAAGATAAACTCAGAAAGCAAGTTAAGTTCAAGAAGAAGAACTTTATTTTAAAATCAAATCAGTTTTATAGCTGTTATTTCAATTTCCTCAAATAGTTCTTCAAAAACAAAACAATCATAACAAATTTCTCCAAATTGTAAAGTAAGAAAGAAGGACCAAGAGGCATATGGAAATGCACACCAAGAGAGATTAATATTTAATTTTGTATTCCTTTGCCATTCAGACACAATGATCATAACATTATTTTAACATAAATCAGATCACACCTTAGAGAAAAATCTCTGAGATTCATTATCTATTTACAGTAAAGAAAACTATGCATTAATAATAAATAATTTTCAGCAGCTTACAATAGCACCTTGCCTAACCAAGAACAGTCCCCCTACAGCTCTCAATGGGAATAATTAGTTCTTAGTCTATCAGGATACTTCAGATTTATTTTAGCACCGAAAAAGAAAAAATATTAAGGAGTGAAATTTCTTCTTTAGTAACAATGAAGAGAGATGGATTTCTTGCACACTCGAGTGCTTCTGAAATTCTGTATAAAATTTATTTCTTTCCTGCGCAATTACCAAACTCAAATCCCAGATATTTACATACACTATTGAGAGTGATCAATGTGATCTATATTCCTGAGATGCCTGTAGAACTGATGTAAAATCTTATAATCTTTTAGCTATCATTAATTCAATCATATTTTATATTCAAGCTATTTCTAGTATAGAATAATTTATTTTTTTTCAAGATTGATTAATTAGCAGATGTTTAAGTTTCAAACTATTCACACTTCTTAAGCATCAAGAGAATTGCTGCAAATTTGCAATTAAAGAGTCAGAAAGGTGAGGAGAAACCATGCTGAAAGAGGGAAGAACAGAAGGCTGTCATCAACAGCTCAAAAGATTGGATAGCTCCAGAAAAAAATGATGATTTGAAATGATCACCTAATATTATAAGTATGATATTTCCAATGAGATTAGGTTTAAGATTAAGAAGGAGAAATTATGTTTATTTCCTCTTCTCTTGCAAACACCTTGGATTGACTACAGAGAAAACAGGGTACATCATACTGCTTTGTGAGTTAAAAACTAAAATGGACACTTAGAAACTATAGTCTCTAACTGGATCTCACTTTGTTGGAACATCTTTTGGTCAGTCAAAACTTTTCCATGTCCTGGCAAAGAAGGGGAACATGGGTCTTCAAAAGTGTGGACAGACCATCATTTTTCTAAATGAAGCAGAGAGGATGGACTGCAAAATAATTCTCAAACATGGCCTGACTGACAACGTGGTCCCTGCAGCACTGAAATATCCATCTCACAATCTGCGTGAAGTTCCCTGTATTATTTGTATTTCTTATTGAAAGGACTGGGGAGCAAAAAATCTGGATGCCATGGTTTTATCTGTCACAGCCATGAAAGACAGCCTGTTCTGTAGTGTGTCTGTCATGAAAGACAGCCTATTCTGTCAGTGTGTCTGGCACAGGAGGAGATCAGTTGTCTCTATTTGCAGCTTGGGTATGTCCAAAAAATGGAAAATGTGGGAAGTAGACAGGACAGATCACTTCAGATAAAAACAGAAAGATGTTTTCTCAAGTTATTTTACTGGTAGAGAGGAAGACTGAAACACGTAGAGGCAAATGTGACTGGATATAATAGCAACAAAGGTACCTGGAATAGAAACACTAGGGATTAACCAGAAATAGGAGGGAGTGTTTTAAAAAGACTTTCAGGCTTATATCGCATCTCGCCGGATCTTATCTGGCTCTATCACTTGGGCCTGCGACAGGAGTGGGTCACAGCCCAGAGCAGGATGACCCGAGGTGTGACTAGAGCACTTGCTCTATGGCTTTTTGGCTGTCAGTCTGCGCTCTGAGGAGACAAGGACGAGAGGGAGGTCTTTTGCATGGGATAATAGAGGATTTATTGCTCTGGGGAATCTTGGGGGCAAAAGACAGAAAATGTGAGCGTGCAACAGCTGAAATAGGGAGGTGTTCAAAGGGAGGGTACAAAGCATCAGCTAATCAGAGATATCCTGGGGAGGGTAAAAGGCAGGGTTCACAAAATCATCATCTAATGAGGAAGGTAGGGGAGGAAGTTGGGTCACATGGACTAATCAAATGTCGAAGTTTAGGGGATTTCCAAAGAGGAATTCCAAGCATGTGGTGGGTCTAAGACAGATTGACAGGAGACTCAGGGTAGATTGACAGCGTGGGGTGGGAGGGTCTCATTTGGACCAAACCATCAGCTCAGGCAACAACAGAACATAACATTAACAAAAAACACACCGCAACAGGCTCAGGATATTTATCAGGGTTCTGATGAAAAACTGGACAAATATTGTGAAGTAAGCATAGGTAGCTGACAATCTGTACCAATAGTCGTGGGATTTCCTCAGCCTACAGAGAAATTACTAATAAATGAACTTTCCAGGCCTTAGAAAAGCTTTACATTTTTCTGAAGATGAAGAAGAATTTAAGATATTCACAAAGGACAACCTAAAAAGTCAGTTGAGGACTTTGAAGGATATGGAGGAGTTGTTACTCCACTTGATCTGTGAGTACTTGTCGCTTAAAATTAGCTACAATGCTGCAAAATTCTGTAAAATTAAGAACTGTCACTTAACAACACAAGGTCATAATGAGGAAAAAAATCTTATGAGATAAAACACTGATGGTTTCTTTCCATATGGGTAAGACACAAAGACAGTAGTCAGTAGTAGACATGAACCAGTGTGCTAAGGACTGGCACAATAAACTAGTTAAATAAAAGACATTTGAAACCACCTCTTCGGTATCTAACACTAATACCTGCTCATCAGGGAGATGGGTTTTAAGGAAAAACTGTTCACACAGTAAATATTTTTCTAAATGTGTTTGTTTAGTGATCATTGCCTATCCAGTATTGCAGAAAGCATCCAAAAGCATCTTGAACCAATCACTACTCCCCAGAGGTCTTCCTTTCAGATAAAACCTGCATGGTAAATATCCATGAGGCAATATTTGTACATATATTTATATCCAAATCTTAGGTGTTATTGAACAAATTTTCCTGTGTAGATCAATCTAAATCTATATTATCTGTAAATATTTTTTAACAGTTACATTTTTCTCTTACTTGTTGAATAGAATCAATGAATAAGAAGAAAATGTAACTGGAAATTACAATAGTCCATAAAACAGTGATTATAATTATCAGACTAATGCAAAGGTAAAAGGCTGAAGTATTAGTCTTAGAAAAGGATATAAAATTATATGTCTTTCTGTAATCTTGCCTTTGAGAAAAACTACATCTTAGTCTTCAGTGCTACACTTCCTTCAGTTTGTATATTAAAACCATCCAACAAAAAAAATTCTATAAATTATGCTTAAAATTGTTCTTGATAAAGAGCTAACGTTAGGGGTGAGGGGAAATTTCTTTTTCTACTAGTTCTCATTTTGAGTTTAAGTTCTCATAAGGAAAACAGTTCTGAGTATTCAGAATTTGCAAATATTTTGATGACAAAAAAATCCACTGTGAAAAAGTATTTTTAGGCCAATGAGAAACAACTCTTTAAAAACTCTACAATTTTGTACCATTTTTCATTTGATTCAAATATGGTATGTTGTTTTAAGGAAACTACAGGTATTACTCATAAAAAACAGAAATGGTACTAGTAATAATTAGACTGCTCAACTGCAAAGAATTCCATATGCAAACGAAACCCCCTCTGCACTCAAATAAGATAAACTATGCCCTGCATTAATGGGACTTGTTTTGTGCACTTTCTTGCCAAACACCTGCTGGTCGAGCAAGATTGCTGACTGGTTAAATTGATTAAACTCCCATGTGGGGATACTGTGTTGTTTCTTTAACTCACTGAAATACAACACTTCACTTGGTGAGTGACAAAATGTTTTTGAGAAGATTATGTGTTTAATAAACAGCTATGTGGTGCCCTAGGAAAAAAAATTACACTTGGGAAAATTCCCCTTTTAAATGTTACTGTCTTTACACCTTTTATTTTCTCTACGAAAGGAAGGGAAACTGCATTTATAGAATTTTCTTTACTGATTATAGCAAAACTAGGATATCAGAATTTTCTGATGTAATATACAATATTTCACAGTTTGGTCATTTTAGTTTCTGTGCAATTTAAGTTCTACATTTGTCATGAGGATGTTCATATTCATGTGACAGGGAAAATATTTTTTATAGTTACAACATCTTAATCCATCAAAAAAGAAAGCTAATACTTCAGAAAAACTTTATGGATGTAAGAGAAGTAACACTAATTCATGGAAACCATCAGCTAGTTTTGAAATTTAGAAAAAAAGTGCTGATATGCATTTATCAGATTATGCAATGAAAGAGTCATAGATCCATGAGGAAAAATCCAGAAAATCAACTAAAAGAAGTTTTATTGATCTGAATTACTAATGAATAATAAATGAAAAAATGTTCATGATATGCAGGATACCAAAGTGTGTTTCTAGTACTTGCATTACATACATAAGTAATATTTATTAATAGTTTATTCAATCTTGAATGCTAGGAATATGATATTGAAAGGATAGATAAACTTCTTATACTAAAACTGAAGGGAAAGTATTTTGCACAGCACAGACCTCAGTCCTGGTTTACCAATTACGCAGATTGTGAACCTGTTCTAGAACCCTCTTTTTCCTTCCTCCCATAAAACTAAGGTTCTTTTTCATTCAAACAGAAGCAGATTCAAGTACTGTGTAGGGCAAAAAGTACAGTGGTGGAGGCGGGGGGATGGTTCACATTTCAGTTTCATTCTTACAGGAAGATAAAGAATTACAAAATCTGAAAAGCATTCAGAAATACCACAGTTAAGATACAAACAATTCATCCTTAAAATTCAAAGTAATGTTTTTTGCACATCTGACTTATTTTTTTTTCCAAAGAAATTATCAATCTATTTTAGACAAAATTTCTGAAATTTCTTTGCAAAAATTTTAAAATAAAATCCTTTTTTTCTTGTTCTGATCGTGCTAATAACTAAGCTAATAGACCAGAGGAAATATGCAGCCTGCTCCATGGGTTATTAGTACCAGTGCTTGCATGTTTTATTCCATAAATATAATTTGTATCGTAATTGAAATAAAATATCAAAAAAAGGAATTCTCCTTGGTGAAATATTTCTGCTTCTCTTTTTATATCTTCAGTGAGGCCTTGAAGTGTATTGCTAACAAAAAGAGAAGACAGCCCTAAGTGTCATACTTCTTGAAAGCTGCCTCTTCACAACAGAATGTTAAATCCAGGTAATTGTTCTTTAGCAGCCTTTTCAATTTTTGGCATTGTCACAGAGTTTAGAAAGTATAGTAGACTATGTAATACAGAATTAATCTTCATCTTCTTAAATCATCCTTGAATTTTTTTCAAGCCTTTAAAGCCACTCCTGTCATGAAGTTGTTGGCTGGTCAGCATTTTAGAGAGCCTTATACACACCTCTGAAAGAGCTTACAAGATTCTGTGAAAGGCTCACTTGACAAATCACTATTTGGCAGAAAATCATTGGCAGAAAACTGCAGACTGATAGATGTATAGATATAGCAAGACATTGAAATATTAAAGGAATGTGTGCCATCCATGATTTGAAGGCTGGCATTTAAAATAAAGTGCACAAATGCCTTTTCCTTTCCATGTGCAATTTCAACCTGTGACTGAGTTCAGTGTTTATTAAAGCTATCACTCAGTTAAACGCAAGATAACAAAGACAGAAGGAACAAAGAGGTGGAAAAGGTAGAGCTGGGGATCTCCAGAGAATTAAAGCAATTTAAGAAAACTGCTGATTTCTAAATACTTGAAAGTTAAGGCTAGGTTTTTGATAACATTATTTTAAATACTTCAGGAAGAAAAATCTCATCTGTATACAAGCTGTGTGGAAGCAAAGACAGTGAGACAAAAATAGGTGTAAGAAATTTAAAGGTGAAGAATTATTTGTCTGCATTCTCATTCTCTTTAAAATAGAATTTCTCACAATGGACAATTTTCATTGTGAAGCAGTAAGTTCAACTATGAAAAATAAGTACATGCATATCTACCTAGCTGGCTACTTGTATACGTACACAATGCATTCATACAAACATACACACAAAGAAAGGTTTTCAAATTTCCAGTTTGGAATGGATCACACTGAATGACAGCATCGCATTGTGTATTTTCAGGAGCTGGCAGTGACAGGATCAGATGTTTTTAAAAATTGTTGTTAGTGCCAACTTTACTAATAAAGTTTTTCATGTTTAATAAGCAGAACAAAAATGTTCACAGTGGGGAAAAAAGGGAGGAAAAGAGGAACAGGAAAGAGGAAGACTAGGAGAGGAACTCTAGCAGAAAGTAACTCTACTGCTGCAAAGAAAATGTGCCAGAATCAAGGTTTGTATTGTTCACTTAATTGAAAGCCTGGTAGTGAGTGATGAAAATTTTTTTCAGCCACCATCTTCTGGGAAAGGCACTGGTCAGTAACTTGGAAAACCATGATGATAATGATGATGATGATGATGGTAATGATGTGGCTAGCCAGGACAAACTGCTCCCCCACCGTGCAGAGTATTTCCATGGAGAAAGCTATTGTCAAAGAACTGGCAAAAGTTTGTTTGTCCTATGTGGTGGTGTTAGAAGATCAGGCCTCTTACAGTGAATTCAGAGAGCAGTTTCTAGCCCTGCAGCTGCACCATCCCTGCAGCCTCTCATGGGTATGAGTAGAGGAAGGGAGCACCAACCACCTTCATTCACATTTTCTGTGAGTAAGCTTTGGACATGCCAAAAAAATTTATAGCCAAAGAACAGTTAAGGAGAAACACAGATCAGGTGACACAGGTTGAAATTATCTAAAACATATTTGTCAATGTATCAGTGATTTTGCCCCTTTGGTGTTCACCTGAAGCTGATGTCTCTTATTCAAAGACACTTTAAATAAGCTATGTAGCAATGTGTTGATATCAGGAGAGACCCATCTGTGTAACAATATTGACATATGACTTGTGGTGGAATGACTTTACATTGCTGCCTGAAGACATACTCATTTAAAGTGCTGCAGAAAGGCCATGGAATATAAATTTCATGCTGAATTATTGTATCTCATTCCTAACTCAGTAATAACTGGGAAGTTTCTTGACTACAAATTTATATCATACAAGAAATATATGATGTAGGGAGTAACTCAAAGGGCTGAAAGTACCTGGATCCCCTGAGAGCAGAATACAGATAACTGGTCCACCACAAACCCTTAATGTCTGTATTTTTGGTGCTATTTTTTGTTCTAAAATGTTTAAAACAGATTGTAGGTACTTTCTGTTTGGCAAAGACAAAAAGCAGGTAAGCTGGAGAGGTGCCTCCAAGACATGTTGTCTACCCTGCCTAGAAACTTAACTCAGATCTGTTAAAAGGAAACTAAAAGGAACTAATCGACATTTTGTTTTCAAGATCAATGAAGTTTGAGCTTGGTGAATAACAAATTCATCTTTCATAATATAGAATACAGAAATTATATGAGCAGGTCAGACCAAAAGTGTATGTTCATATCTTGTCCCTTCTGTTTCCTCTTTTACTTTTCCTAAAGAAGAGAACAAAATCCAGTGTTTCACAGTAGAAATTATTCAGGCAGGGAGACAGGGCTGCTTATGATTAACAACACATTTTTTGTCTTTGAACAAGGTATAGAGAGGTGCTTCATTTTGATAGAATTAACATAAATTAGCTTTCCAACAGACTCCTCTTCCTTTCTCCTGAGTCTACTAGTCAGAACTGCTTTCTTTTGCCAGTATACAGACATCAGACACACATGATATTTTTTCTAATTCTCCCTGAAGCAGCAAAATCATGGACAAAGGACTCTAACTACTTAAAGTTAGAAAGTGGTATGCTTTATTGTGGCTGGGCAACAAGCCGGAATCATCTCCCAAAGATGTGTGCGCCCCCCACTGCCCCTTTGTCGAGATGAAAAACGAGGGATGGGACCACCATGCTATTTAAGATGATTTATTGCTCAAATAAGCCAGATAAGATATCAGTCTCGAAGGCCTGAGATTTGGAGAGAAGCAACAAGTCAGCCGTAGCTCAAGGTAGTCATGGGTTTCTTCTTCACACAGCAATATATCACATTTTGATCCAATAGACAGTTAGCACAAAACCTGTTTCTACTTAATAACCAATCATCTTTACTTAATTCTGCTGCAGTGCATCTGTCTTTCAGCCAATAAGCTGATAGGTCATGTACCCACACACACCTCTGTTGTGCCTTCTAGATCCCTAGCCTACCCTGTAAGTCACATTATTACAGCTTAAACCTCTCACTGTTTTACCTAATATAATTCCTTACTCACTCAAAGAATATTCTAACTTACAATTACAGGAACATAAGTTTATAATTTTTCTACTTAATGTTTGTGTACCTTTATCATTACATTAACCCAAGCTTTTTCCAAGGCTGCAGATTGAACCTTTCAGTATCTGTGGAAGTTTTGATTTTTCCCTTTCCCACACTCCTTATTCGCCATTTATTCCCCAAAGTATTACATATGCATAGGATTACACAGTACACCTATACATATTCATTGCCTGACTCCGCCTGCTCTCAGCTCAAATGGTAATGAGCTCCACACCCCTCTGGGCATGCTCAGTTCTTCTTTTGAAATGGGTCTGGGGTCTTTTTAATGAAGTCTTTCTTTTCCCTGGGTTTGAACAATTTGTCTGTGTCCTGTTGGCAGCTCTCCTGGTTCTCTTGGACACCGTTCAGATCCCTTGCTTGCAGGTGTAGACATGGTCCTCTTTTTTCCACAACAGTCTATTCTTCACATCTCTATCTACAAGCACAACTTAAGACAAGTAAATTATATATATCCTTGGGCTATTTATTTCATTTTGGCAATCGTTGACTACTTTACGATTTTTTTACAAGCAAGAGGTATGTAGCCTTGCTTTTAACTAACTACATCTAGTAATCATTAACTACCCATATTGTTGCCACCTTAAATTTTCATGTGTTTCTTTTACCTTGATTTTTTTATGTTGCTCCTATTCTAGTGAAAATCTTAATTTCCTAATTTTTTAACTCATCCCAATTCTATGTATGTGCCATGATCGCCGACATGCATTCTTGTTATATATATCAAGTAAAATAAAGTAGAGATAATTAAGTTGGAAAGTGCAATAGGAGATGACTTGCTTTGGCTGGACTCTGATGTGACCACATCACCTGACTAGCAGCACTTCTGTGTAGTCTGTCCACATTTGAAAATGTCACCACTTTTAAAGAACTATGAATTTTCAGGGACTGGATATTCTTGAACACTGGGATGCTTCTCTTTTCTTGGTGTGGCAAAATAGCTAGCAAATGGTTTGTTCATGGATTCATGCGTTTTAAAAATGGAATTGAATATATGTACCATCACGTACAAATTTATATGAATGAGAATGAAGCAAGGGCATAAAACTGAAAGACTGGAAAAGATACAAGCAAGTGCAATGGAAGACTTTCATCATCTCCAAAGTTATGGGAACTAATCTTCTAATTGCTCAAACAAAAAAGCATTAACTTCATCTGTCGATCTATTTGAAAATTTTAATAATGTAACTAGTCCTGATGAATCAAGCATGTTAACATAGATATTCCAGTCATAAATTTCTTCAAGCATTTTTTGAGAACAACTAATAAGTCTTCAGTTGTGGCATTTTTTAATTCAAAATTATAAACCAAATATTTTACACCCTGTAAATTTCAAGATGTTTCTGAAATTCACAAATATTTCTCTTCATCTCTTCAGTTATAAGCCTTCAAAATAGAATATTACCCAGCAGTGGGATTGGATTTTGCTACTGGAAATAGGAAAATATTACAGGAATTAATAAAATCCTTCATTATGGTAATTCCAAAGACTGATGGATAGCATTTTGACACTATTGCAATGAAGTTGAAACACAGGGTTTTTTTTAATCTAGCCTTGTATAGTAGCTTCCTAAAATCTGGCATGTTCACAGCATTTTTCATCTACACATGTACCACTTCTTCTCTCCATTATCTAATGTATCAAACAACTTGTCAGTGTTAGATAAATAGAAAATTTTCTTACCATAACAAAGGTCTTGTTTTAATCTCTTGGTGAGCTACTGGCATGTTGTAATGTGCCTATTACAAACGTTGCAGTCCATAAATACATTTATTCATTCTCTAAAAGATTTCAAAAGGAAATATGTAAAAAAGCTCATGCAGGGAAAGTTATTCTGAAACTTCCAAAGAATTGTGGATTGCAGCTGTACTACCCTCAGCCCACAGAATTTATTCTGTTTCAGAAAAGGTGAAATAAGGATAAAGTTAGTAATGTTATTTCACTGAAACTATTTCTTACAATCACAGTTTATTTCCAGCTTTTGTCAAACAGATATAATAATAGCAATGCAATATAATTATGTAGCAAAACAACTTCTGTATGCCTATTCTTATTTATGCACTAAGTTACATAGGTTCTGTGAAAGAAACAACATTTTTCCCTCTGAGTCTTATTCTCCTTGTGATGTGACTGTAATCAATATGCCACATCAAATCACTGGAGTCCCTTGAATCTAGTGAAACTACTAAGTCAGATAAATTTGGAAGTTCATTCCCTTCCTGGCTGCTATTGCAAGATAAAAAAGCAAAATAGGGGCAGGAGGAAATTTTGAGTGACATGAAGAAAAATGCCTACAGACTGTTGTAAATTACACCTCTTTTACAGTGCACTCTTGCCCCTTTCTGAAGAAATGTGTAAATCAGCTGATTTTTTTGCAAGTGACCTTGTTAACAATGGGATTCTGTTCCTTGCTTCTAAGACTCTCTTTAAAAATACTGAGTCTGAAAGTTTTGGGTATTGAAGAAACTTCATATTAAAAGAACTGTATGGGTCTTTTTTTTTAAGCTCCACATGTGACACATAAAATCAAGATTTCATTTCTGGAAATGTCACAGGTTTCACTTCTGTCTTGAACCAGGAATTCTTTCTACACAGGTAGATACTTCAGATATTTATAAATAAAAGCAGAAAACTAATTCTACATTTACTCATTTGCTCTCTTTTTTTCTTCACAGATGTATTTATTGATTATCATCTGAGATCTCTACATTCATCAGTGATAAATCCTCCTAGCCATACTTTCAATACATCCTGTTTCAAGCTGGCTTCCACTCCCTTGATTGATATGAGTAAGATTCAATGATTTGGGAACACTTACCTCATGTCTGTGAACACTCTCTGTACTTTACTTGCATTAAAAAAAACTCCATGAATAATACTGTATAGGGAGAAAATCAATAATTTTGTTTGACAGTGACTATTTTGGGTTATTTTTTGAGCAGATATTTATAATGATATTTCTGTGTTTCATTTTCTTCTAAAGATTGACCACCAGCACCAATATACAGTAAAAAGGAAAAAAAAATAAATATCTCTTCTTATGATTTTCCTGTCATTCAACAACTTATTTATTTTGATATCTTTAGGCTTCGTCTGCCATCCAGCCTGCATGGCAATGGATCACATACCTGTACAGTTTGTTAATGAACCCAGAGTCTTTTTGTCTTGTTTTTAGAACTATCACTGCTGGACCACCACTGGTAAGCTCTTTCTGTTGCAAAGAAACAAGGTATCACCAAAGGTTCTAGTTTTTTCTAAGTACTTGAAGTTTTGCCAGTTTTTTGCCGTCTCCCGAGGTGCCGAATTTTATACTCTAATTATTTTTCATATTATAACTCCAACCCCAACAGAAGCAAGACATATTAGATTTTTTTTTTATTCTTTTACCCCCTCCTGGGAGTATCACTAATTCCCTTCTTTTTAAGAGGAAAGAACCTTGACTGTGATCCTAAAAACTGTGGTCTGACCTTCAGAAAAAAGTTCAAAAGCCCAGTAAGTGTAGACAGCAGGTTTCTCTTAAGCAACTGTAGCAGCTGTGGGAGCTCTGACAGTTCTGAAGAACTGATTCCTTTTTAGGTTGCCATGGTGAGGCTTCTTATTTATAAACCATTAATGTTATACTTTTGGTCCTCAAAGTCAAAATTAATTGTTTAGCAAACCTCTTCCATGGGAGGTTGGTAATGAACTAAATCAGAGTAAAAATCCTACAAAATAAATTAATAATCTAGCCTTTCAGAATCTCTTCTTTTGAAATTCTTGCTTTTTAAATTCCTCATTAAAATTGTGCATGAGTTTTCAGTTGTCCATACATTATTATTTTAGCTAAAATATATTTTTTTTAAAAGTCTCCTCAATGCTATCTCACTTCTCAATGCAATGCATATATCCTGTGGCCTGTTTTGGCAACAGCTTTATAATTAATACATGTTTACCAAAGAAATCTTTGATTTCAGAAATCTATAATCTTCTGATTATAAACAGGTCACTTATTGAAGTTACAAATTTTAAAGCAACAACTTTATATCATAAAACATATTTTCTATGCAAAATTAGTGATTACATCCCGTGTCTCTCAGTTCTATTCTTTATACATCCTCTTTGCTTGTCCTTAACTTCTACCTGCAATATTTATTTTGTTATAGAGGAGTCCTGCCTTCAGTACAATGATTGCCACACTAATAAATTCAAACCTACACCACCCTTGTTTCAAATATCACAAAGACAAACCCATCATGCAAGCTATATTAAAATGGTCCAAAAATCCAACCACAGCAACAAGTACACTAATTAGTGCCATTAGTACCGTAGGAATATATTCTTTTATACTTTGGGGCTACTAGAAATTATAAATTATTTTTAAAGTAGAATTCAATCACTGTTTTCAACTCCTGAAGCCAAAGTGTCTGGACACTGATTTATATCTGATGGCTGAATCATATATGCACCCCTACAGCTTCATTTCAAATGTTGCAGAAAAGATTGGTCCCCAGGTATTAATCCTCCAGAAACTGAACATTTAGCTTTTCAGGAGCACCTATTTTTTAAAAACACAAGCATGGTATAGGAATAAGTATTTAGTGATTTATGGTGCTAAAGTCTAATCACTGCTATCTGTAATATGAGAGAGATTTAATTCAGAATATTTTTTTTTTTATGTCAGCATCTGAAGTGTTCATCTGGAATGGTACAGCTGAAGACAGCAAAATAAATGGAATGAAATATCATGTGAAAAAGAAACTTAAAAAAGAAAAAAAAACATGCAAAACCAGCTGTACAAAAAAAAATGAAAGAAATATACACTCATCAAACTGAAATGGCATGAAGTATCAGTACATGGAGAAGTGATAGGCAGGGAACAAACAGGCAACTGAGGAATCATAGCTGGAACACAGCTGCTGCAAATGGTCAAACCTTCAGCCTTCAAGAATATTAGTCTGATAACTGTGTTCAACTTTTCTGTACAATGAAGAAACATACTGGAACACAGCTGCTAGCCTAAGCTTCTGAACAACTGCTGTCATTCAATTCCACATATTTAACATACTAAAAACTAAAGTCTCCAAACAAAATTAATGTATAAAAATTATGCTTTTAAGACCTGAATTTCTGAGAGAGAAGTAGAGAACATTTCCTGTCTAAATTCCATTGAATTGAACTTCTAGTTCAAGTATCTTTCTCTGATAGAATTTACAGGTTCCCATGATAATGGTGTTATGCTTGCCATAACAAAAAAGCTCAAGGAAGCACATCTAAATTCTGTGGCAATATTTATGTCTCTGAGAATATTGTTTATCTCTCTCTCTCAAATCTGCATTATTGTGACTTATGTTGAAAAGACACATTACTGAACCATTTTAGCACAATTATGTCTTTCTATTAAATGCTTTATCTTGAGTTCAATGGTTACAATAGAGACTCCAGTCAGACAATTCAGAATCTCCTTATCTCTCTTCATGAGTGTTTGAGAACTGGACCACTAGTTCCATCATCAGTCCATTTTCTCATACCCTTTGTTGTTGTTCTCTTCAGATGCAGTCCTTATTTTCCTGAATTATCTGTCTGTGACAAGAATACTTGCTCTTTGTCTTCTCTTATGTTTGTTTCCTGAAATACTGGAGATACCTGCAAAGTAATCCTCCTTGAAGAAAAATGGGGACCAGTGGGCAGGTTCAGATGAATTCTGTGAAAATGGAGTGATAGAAGCTTACACTCATGAACCTGAACACCCTAGGGCTGCCCTACAGGAAGTACCCATGGAACAGGGAGACCTTCCACAGGTACCAACTTACTCCTATAAATGTGGAGGCAAAAGTGAGGCCTAATGACAGATTTTGAAGAAGATGAAGCTGTAGCATTGTAAACATCTACTGGGACCTCTTCCAAGGCATGAGTGACAAAGTTAAACTGTCCACTTCTCATAATGAGCATGAAGATGGAATTATTGTCTATTGCAGTTTTGGGGATTTTTTTCCACTCTCCCTTGAAATAGTGAGAAATATCTAATTCCCTGACAAATCCATCAACTTCTATGAATGAAATAGTCTGAGGCAGTTTATGTCTCATGGGGTCCTTGCACACAGCTGAGCTTCTAATACACATTTTTAATCTCTTACATTAATAAGGACTGGAAGTGTTTTATTCCCCCAGATGAGAGCTCTGATTCTCCAGTGTAATGGGGTAATAAGTTTGTAATTTGCAAAGCAATTTGATGATTGCAAAATGCACATTATATTGTGATAATATTATTTTAAAAGCATCACTGTTTTTAAACAAAAACACTAATGTTCCTCTATTAATTTAACATTTTCATTGCTCACAGACTTTTTGTACTTTCTGTCTAGTGCCAGATCACTAGTACTAATATGAAATGGAGTTTATGGTTTGACAAAGACACCAAGCTCATTGTGCTAGACCAAGTCACGTTAATCCATTCGTGTTTGTTGTACTTTACTGTGTTTCATTATTTCATAGAATCCTAGAATGGTTTGTGTTGAAAGCAAACTTGAAGATTTCTGGTTCATTGCCATGGGCATGGACAGCTTCCACTAGACCAGGTTGCTCAGAGCTCCATCCATCCTGGCCTTAAATACTTCCAAAGATGGGACATCCTCAACTTCCCTGGGCAACCTCTGTCAGTTGACCTTCACAGCAAGAATTTCCTCCTTAATCTGATGCCCTTTCAGTTTGAAGCTATCCCCTTTGTCCTGCCTCTACATGCTTTTGTATGGAGTTCATCTTTCTTCAGGCTCCCTTCAGGTACTGGAAGGCCACAATTAGGTTACCCTAAAGCCTTCTCTGTTCCAGGCTGAACAATTCCAATTCTGTTCACATTTGCTCTTGGAAGAAGCGCTCCATCCCTCTAATCATCTTGGTGGCTTCCTCCGTACTCACTCCAATAAATCTGTGTCCTTCCTGTGCCAGGGACCACGGAGCTGGATGCAACATTCCAGGTGGGGTCTCATGACAGCAGAGTAGAGGAGCAGGTTTTATGCAATATTGTTTATTCTTGTCTTTTTGAAACAAGCACAAAAGCAAAGGCAACTGGAAACTTAAAAAAGTAATATTTTAAAATATTACTGTTGGATTTTTTTCATGCAAAATGTTCTAACTAGTCAATCTCATAGAAACTAGGAATAACATCTCCTCCCACATCTCTTGAAAAATTAAAGGAATTTTTTCCTTCCATTTTGAATGAATATTCTATCCTGAAAACAACCACTGTCATTCAACAAATGATTGTAATACTTCAGTGTCTTGGGCATTCAGATTGGAATTGTTTGCCATATACTGTATCTCTCCCTTAAATAGCAATGAATATATCCGAGAATGCCCTGAATTTAAACAAGCACTTTCACATGGTCTTACTAATTCTTGAGTCATAGGAGTGGTTTCATTATTAATAATGTAATATCTATAATGTAATATTCATGTATATGTAATAATGTTGATTATGGGAAGCCCAAGAAATCATCTTTTACTTCATTTTCCATAAATCTTTCATAAAGCACAACTGTAGCTTATAATCTTCTTTGTATCCATATGAAAATAATAAGTAAACACTCCATGAAATAAAGCACAATAGTGGCTGTTATAGCAAGATCTTTCCATAATTATCATTTTGGCATGAAAACATGTGCTTTTTTAAATCAAAATCAGAATTAGAAAAAGTTCTCGAGGAATGAAATTTCTCCTAGGGTTAGCTAGGAAAGCAGGGCTCCTACCCTTGCTGCATGCTTACAACACGAATAAAGACTGTGCTGCAGGGAAAAGGTAGCAGCTGTAATTCTGATACATTATTCTGTAAGAGCAGCGCAAGGCCGTGACTGCAGTTCTTTGAATGTCTGGGTAAGCACTATTCTCCATCTATTATTAATGTCCATGAGAAGTTCAGGTTCATGCTTAGCACTCACTGTGCCTTGCTTTCCTGCTGCATGCAATACATAGCACTGTGGCATTCATAACAATGCTAAAGTATTTAAGTTGACCCAATTTTTACTTTTATAATATTACCATTTTTATTAAAGAGTTGCATTTTTTTTGAGTGAATTAACATCAGGCAGTGGAGACCTTTTCTACAAAAATCCCTGCATGAAAATATTTGCATGAAAAAATTAAATTAAATTGTAGCTTATACGTTGAATATATTAAATACCAGCCTTTCTATTTTATCAGGGGTTTTTTTCTTTCAAAGTATTGAGTTAAGCACCTTGGATAATCTTAATGTGCCAAAATGGAAAATAATTGAAAAACATTTTTGTTTTTATTAATAATTTTATTTTTTGCTCTCAAATAATTTTTGCTCTCTTTAATTTTTCAGAGCAAAATAATTTATTTTTGCTCTCAAAAATTAAAATTTTTATATCTGGATCTCTCTCTACCTTTCTTTACAAATTCTACCCACTTCAAATTATACAACTTTCACGTGCTTTAAAATCCATAAATAACGTGATATGACACAAATGGAACCAGGAAAAGTTGTTTTAGAATGATTCTGTGCTTTGCTCACTTTTGCTATATAATTTGTGATGACTTGCCTACCAATATATAAAATAAAACTTTTTTTTCATGTCAAAATATTATAAGAGTGTGAGAGATCTCAGCAGTAATAGAACACACCATTTTTAAATCAGTGAATATATTTAAGTGTATTCAGCATTACAATATTGTTTAATACATAAAAATATGAAATATATAAGCAAACAAATCAGTTCTGAGCTATTTTGAGTGTTGTGCAACACATTTGTATTTTTAAAATCCATTAATGTTATGTGAGATAATCACAATTCAGAAAACAAAAAATAAACACCACATCTCCTTGAAAGATTTCTGTCTACTTCTGTTTCACTCAGGGACCAGTTTCCCGAGGGGCTGTTTTAAATATATGACATATAGGTGTTCTATAAAAATTATATTATATTCACTATCCATAAAAGCTTCTTTTAAAGTTCAGAGCCATCTTAGTCTTAAAAAGATTTCAATCAGACTTTATCAATCAATCAATCAAGTTTTTACCAAAAGCTTTAGGCAAAGAGCAGTTATAAATTATCTATATTCTTTGCACTTTATATTAGGTTGTCAAATGAACATCTTCTAAATAAATGTACTTGAGTAGGGCATTAAAAACTTTTGGACAACTGAATAAAAAATATTTGCGATGGCTAAATATCTTGTTCATGTAGCGCAATCATAGCCAAAATGTTTCTTCTTATGATTACTTGGAACTTCACTAGATCCTCTGAATTTTATTTGTCTTCTTAGCTGAAAGTAAGAGTTTATCTATGAAAAGACATAAGGCACATTGTTTGTGCAAAGAATTTTTTTTTGCATTTCATCATGAAAGTATGGATATAGAAGAATAAATATACCAAAAAATATTCATATTTTTTCACAAGCAGTTGAGATTTTGCAAAACTTGGCCTTCTTATAGCTGTGTCTATTTCTCCTAAAATAGAGTGGGAATACTATTTCATGCACCTGTTCCACAATATCATTGTTTAAGCTCAATCAACATAGTGGCATTTGTTGCAAAAAAGGCTTGAAAGTGTTTGAAGTTTTAAAATCTTCTGCACATTTTTACTACACTGAAGTGAGTGGGACTGCCCTAATTATTTTGCTAAGCTATATACCTTCTTAACTGAAGTATCAAGAGTAGTGTCAGAACCTGCAAAATACTGTAATATTGTACACAAGAAGATGTCAAAATTAAATTAAATTAAATTTCATATTTCAAAATATGAAAACCCTAGTAAGCTACCTTAATTCTGGCACATAAAAGTATTTAAGCTATGATTTCTAAATTTTGTATTTTATCTATAATTTTTGTTAGAAAATATGTTTAAACACTAAGGTTTTCATGGATAGTTTCATCATAGGCTGATTTCAACATGAAAAGTACTCAGAAATTCAGCTTTGCTCCTTCATCCATTGAACATCACTCAGACACATTAACCAGAAGACAATATTAATTATCCACTGCATGTCAATATTAATTATCCACTGCATGTCAAAACAGATAAAACTAAATTTAATGTTTTTAAAATTGAAAATGTAACATCTCAGCACTGTGTTGAAGTTAATGGAAGTAGAGATGCCTCTGTCCATGAGAGAGTACTTTGTGAAAGTGTCCTGCACTGATTTGCTCTGACTGTGAGACACTGAGTAATTTAACAGCAAGAACATTTCTACTTTGAAGGTCCACCACAGCAGAAAGTCAAGGGAAAATGGAGGAGAAAAGAATGTAAAGATTAGCTGTCAGGTGTATTAAAACAGTTATTTACTGGAACAAATCAGGAATTCTGCTTCCATGGTCATTAAATGTTAGTTTAATGTGAAAATACGCCGGCAGACAGTGTGTGAGTTATTAAAAGACATAAAGTATATTGAATGCTCCATTTTTCTAAAGCATTTCAGCCCAGTTTTTATGATTCATCAAACTTCAGTCTCAACATATCACCCAGAGTCTTCTCAGTATGATACACCCAAAAGCAGCACAATAAAAAAGAATATTTTTTTTCAATATGCATCATGGTTCAGACACTTCTCTGGAAACCATTTTTCAACTAGATTAACTAGTCAGCCTGAGGGAACACACCTAACATTCATCCTAGCTGCATCTGTACAACCTGGTCTACAACACATCCTAAACATGAGAAATTACACAATCAGAATGTTTAAGGATCTGGCATTAATTTTCAAAAGCTAAAAAAGAATAAAGCTATATATATTATTGTTCTAACACTAAAAGTGCCAAGCACCTAGCATGGGAACCAGGCCCATACAGATAGACTCCTGAGACCCCTAAAAATACGTATTAGCAAAGGCATTCTCACTGCAATATTATGGTGATGAGTTTGTGAATCCACATCAAAGGAAAAGCCTCTGCATGAGAAATACAGACTTAAATTCTTATGGATCAATATTAACCCCTCTCCATACAAGTATAAAATATTTAAAATTGTATTTGCAATATGCCCTTTTTTAAGGACAAGGAGATTAAGCTGATAAGAAGGTTCAACATTCAAGTTAATCACTGTGAAATTCTTTTCAATATATTGAATAAACTTTTCTTTTTAGACTTAGGTCCAGCTCAAAATTTGTGTTTGTTCAATGGTTGATTTATGTTTAAATATTCCATTTTCAGCAAGAGAATATTAACACCACAGGCCAGATTCTATTGGTTTCATGTGCACTAGATGAATTGTATATTCATCTATAATCATAGTAATTTAAACAATAATTTAATTTTGTAATAAATACTCCTTAAAACTATACTCTGATGTCTCTGAAGCTATTTTGCATAAGGTTTACATCACATTTTTACAAAGATGACTAATGTTTGGCTTTGGAAAAGGCTGTTAAGGGAAGTGGTGAAATCATCCTTTGAAATGTGCAAAAAACATGTGAATGTGATGTGTGGGGACATATTTTAGGAGGGAATTCAGTGGTGCTGGGTTAACAATTGGATTTGATGATCTCAGAGGTCTTTTCCAACTTAATGATTCTATAACTCAAATTCTATCATGAGGTTGATTTAGAAATATCCTTTTGTTTCAAGATAATCTAAAATATTCTTCTGCTTACATTGCATCATTTCTAGTGAACAGATTTAATTAAAAGTTGAACTTCGAGAAATTTTCGTTGTTGTTGTTTGGTGAAATATTGATCCTTTTTCAAGAATAGGTCTAATTGGATGCATTTTCAATATGAACCAAAGAAACAAAATTCAGTAGAATATAATCTATTAGGAGGGGCAAAAGGCTTTTTATATGCTTAGGGAACTGCTCCCTTCTTTACAAAGAGCAAAGTCAACCTAGAAAAATAAAAATACTTCATTAGTCAAAGGAAACCTTTGTATTTTAAATAAAGGCTCTTTGATCCTTCACACTATGTGTCTTCATTGAAATGTATGTGTCTAAGGGTGAAAGTGAAGTATGTGATTATTTATACAAGATCATATACTCAGTAAGTACCCTCCTCTGGAAATTAGGTGTTGTTATTATCAATTCCATTATTTGTATTATTAAGGAGGCAGTTCATTTCCTGTTTCTCAATTATTCAGCATTTTTAAGTAACTGAGTCACACACAGTGTATTGTTAACTTCACAAGGACAACTTCATCTAAATTTGACATCCTCCTGCTTTACATATGTTCCTGTTTCTGGTATTTCTTCTTTCATATGCTGAAGATTTCTATTTTAAATTCTCATTTGGGGAGAAAAAACGTCATAACATAATAAAATTATAAAATAAATACATAGGTTATATCCTTCAGAATCAACATATTGCATATAAATGTGAGTAGGTGCTGGATGCTCAAGTAACTGAGGAAGGTCAATAGAGATATGTATATGTTCATTTTAGAGGTATAATTGGCATCTTAAATAAAGATTATGCAATAAATCAAGATATGTGGGGTAACTGTGACAGCTTATCCTATCCTGTGTTTAATATACATTT
The DNA here is from genome assembly GCF_001522545.3 of Parus major. Lineage (NCBI taxonomy): Eukaryota > Metazoa > Chordata > Aves > Passeriformes > Paridae > Parus > Parus major. The sequence continues at coordinate 95,258,660 of NC_031769.1, forward strand.
CTATATAATTACTCACTGTACTCACATGTGATTTCTGTTAGATGTGTTTTCTCATGATTCTCTATTATGTATTTTTTGCTATATTGTTCTATCACATATGTCTCTTACCATCCTTTAATTTTCTTTGTTTTGAAGACAATTCAGTTTTATGGGTTTTTTTGTTCATCCCTTCTTTCAGTTTTCCTTCTTCTCATGATTATTTTAGTAGGATCCCACCATACTTTGATTTTGGTTTTGTTCGTTCTATCACCAAACCACATTTTATGTCTCCAATTTTTTTCCCTTGCCTTACTTGTTATTTTCCTGGGATGACTGGGCAGTCTTTGCACAGTTTATCTGCTTTGCAGTCTGTCTGCTGCTCTTTTGTTCTGTTCATCATGTGCTGTTTGCTCACACTGCCCTGGAAAAGAAATGAAAATATCCTTGATCGAGTGATTCTCCAAGGTTGCTGAAGGGCAACAGACCTTCTTCAGCTGAAAGAAAGCTGAGCAGCATAAAATGTTGTTGCATCAAAATACCCAGAATTTTGTGAGTCTGAAACAAACTGCAGAAGCAACTATGTGAATTTACATAGTCTGAGGACTTACAAACTCACTGGTTCACTAACACTGTCCAAATTTTGCCTCCTGTTATGACAGAGAAGGCCTTATAGCTGTGACCAAATAAAAGTAAAAATGGCAATTCATTTTTATATTTGAATCTTCAGGGCTTCCTTTTCTCTGCATGAATATCTTACCAAGCACCATGACAGATTTTCCTATAATTAAAGCATTCGAGCTCTTTTAAAAAAAGCTAAAATCAAATCAGTTGACAATCCCTTCTTCTTCTTCTTCTTCTTCTTCTTCTTCTTCTTCTTCTTCTACCTATTCTTCCACTATGGAATCATCTTTCTGCTCATCAGAAACATATTATTTCAACTGTAGTTCATATCCTTTCACCAGTTGATTCTGTCTCACCTTCCAATTTTTTTTTTTTATTTTAATTGATTCTTTTTTTACCAGAATAGGAACCCAAAAGATAGTTTGTCTTTTCCAGGACTTTAGGGAATAATAAGAGTTCTTTAGTGGGTTGATCTAACTACACTGCTTCTAACACATAGTTCAGTGGTACACAAATATCTGTAACCATTTTCAAGGGACTCTTCTAGATATTTCTAAATTTAAAAGAACAAGCCCATTATCAGACGCTCTAAGTTAAATAATTTATTGGTTTATGATCCTCTGTCCCATATAATAGGGCCCAAAATCACAAGTTTTTTATTCTAAGTTTGAATACCACACAGTTTAGGAAGGAAAAATATTTTCTACATGTATAGATAATATCTCTCAAAAACAGGACTCAGCATCCTGAATCAGAGAGAAGGAAATCGAGTAATGAGAATTTTAAAAAACCCAAAACTATGTAAAAAAAAAAATCATTTTATATAATTAAGGCGTTTCTATTGACACATTGGGATGGATGCACAATATGGCCCCTCACAGAAAGAGAAGTAAATGAATCAACCAGTAATCCCAGGCTAAGTGGCAAGAATAATCAAACCCATGTAAATTATTTACTCAGGTGGGAATATTGACAGTCCTTCTGCATGGTAACATTAATAATCACCTCTGTTAGGGATGTGGGAGTCTGTGCAAATGCCATTTACCTGATCCTATGCAAAATTCTTGTTCTTTAAAATTTTAGTTTTCATAATATAATACAATACACAAATAACAGAAAAATTGCATCAAGTCTTATAATCTTAATTGATAATACTTACTATGAAAAAATTTCTGGAAAATAATATATAACTGGGAAGAAGTGGAAGAATACAGGTTACCTGTACTAAAATAAGACCAGGACAAAATGGCTTTAAAAAAACTAATAGAGAGATCAGGCTAAATTACCTGGCTAAAACTGAAGTACATTAGGAAAGCTGAAGGAAAGTTACTCAGGAACATTTAAATAGAGGAGGTTTTCACCACCAAATGCTGAATTAGCAGAATTTGTCTGTTCTATCACTGCCATCTCTCTCAACGATCAGGAAAATCTTCTCTAAGCTAATGTCAGTTTTTTGTGGCATCTTCTGCAATGTCTGACTTCACAAGGTCTGCTGGTCTGAGCTTGGCCCTGCATGCACACTGCCTTGGGGACAGGGACCTGGTGCTTTCAAAAACCACAGTTCTGGAAAGAGCTGCCAGGTGGACAGGCTGGGGTCACAGCCATGAAGGCTTCCAGATTTCCAGAACAGCTGGTGCTCTGCACTGACTGGCATCCACAGTCATAGGAAACATCTGAGCAGACTCTGGAGAACACAATTGCGCAATTCCTTGCTACAATGTGATCTCTTCTGTAAAATCCACTTCAAAAAGTTACGATTTGAGCCAGACAGGTAAAAGAACTTTTGACCCTTTGAAAATGTGGTAACAAAAAATCCCACTAGGAGACAGGGAAATGTCTTTTCCAGGCCTATACCATAGCCACACTCTGTTCTCCCTATAAGTAGTCCCTCCTTGTTGTCTACAACATTACAATATTACAGAGAGATATTTTCTTAAATTTCATGCACATAACATAAATATGGACATAAAGGCCAGTATTGAATCAAATTAAATATGACAAAGATATTCTTCAAGTGATAATGCTCCCTTCCATAGGAATTCATGAAGTGCTTTTAAATTCTGTTACAGCTAAAAGGTCAAATTATAGAATCTGAATCATTTTAACCATTAGGCAATGATACATGCATTAAATTTTTTAGAAATCCATTCACACAACAGTTAATAATTTAACTTTTTAGCTTTCAAAAATTTTGCACTCTCACAACCTTTCACCTGCAAAATGCTAAAAATCAAAAACTGAAAAAAGTTTCCAATTTCCCTAATTTCTGTTATAGTTCCATGTCAACAGAATTAATCAGGACTTCATTTATGAACAAGGATCTCTTCGGTCATAACAGTCCTCAGACAAAATAACAAGAGTATATATAACACAATTGTAAAAATATGGGCGGTTTTAGAATTTTCACTAATATCAAAGGCTGTGCATGTTTGAAAACAAAGGGGGAGCTAAAAGCAAGTAATCATAAAGGAGGCATCATTTGTAAATATAATTTGAAGTTCTCATGCAACAGAAGCTATTCTCCATTTCTGGAATCATAGCAAGCAAACTTGCTTTATGTCTATAACAAGCCATGACCTCTGAAAGTCAAGGTCTGTAATGAAAATGTTCCTGCACATCTGTGAAAACTCCTTGGCTTTTAAATGTTTTAACAAATTGCAATCTGCCATTTTAAAAAATCTGTATAACATTCAAAAACATAACCTTCTTTTATTTGACTGTGTATGACCATACACAGGTCTCAGAGTCCTCAGATGCATTTTCAGTAATTCAGCCTAGGAATTAGTAGGGACATGTCGAGTCTCAGATTTGGCCTGTGCACACACATCCAGCATACAAGTATAAGGTTAACAAACTCGGTGGACTTTAGAACTCATTTCAAATGAAAAAGCTTAAAGTTATCAGAAACATTCTCTTAACTGAAGCATTCAATGTGTCAAAAATATCTTTCATGAAAAGATGAACTCTTTAATCATGTTCGGTAGAGAAAAATACTGATAATAGGAATGTTTAGATTTTCAGTTAAAACTCTCTGTACATCACAGCATTAGCAATATTAGGAATTCTAATTGATGCTAGCAAGTACAACGTTCTGAGAAAAATAGTAGGAAAATGAGAAACATAGTTTGACAGTACACACACAAAAAATCTTCCAAGAAAACACAACAATATGTACTGCAGCACACTTCTCTTTTAAATCAACACAACACATAATCCTACAGGCATTTCAACAAAAGGAAGTACTTCTCAGTTATGAAAATACATATGATATTACATGAGGTTGTATAAATGGAGTAACTTTTTTTTTACATGCATATTCAAGGGAAAAAATTGAGTTATTTTCCTTCAGCCCAAAACATACTACCTGTGATTTTTATTTTTTTAAAACAATAATCTTAAAAAATGCATAAACTAATCCCAAAAAATGGTATTTTCTGGTCCAAATTCAGCCATTTTTGGTAGCTGCTTTTACATGCAAAACATCTACACATAATTCTATGCTATTTTATATTTTATGGTATGCTTTTATATTATGTTATGTTTTTATGTTATGTTGTGCTATGTTTTTCTATGCTATGCAATGTTATGTTGCATCTAAGAAGCCAGTCTTCTACAAAATTCTGAATACTTTTTTTTTTTAAATAACAGTACTTACAAGTTTTGAAATTTGGATTATGCTGCCCTATCTCAACTTACTTCTGTAATATTCCACCAGAAGGAAGATTTCTGAAGACTTTATTTGAAAAGGATAGTTTATTAAAACTAAAGTTGTTCCAAAAGAACATTTACGAAGAGGACAGAAATTTCTGGGTAGAAGGAAAAAATATTCTTGAGAATGCAGATCTTTGGTTAGGAGTCTGTTTATCATGAAACAAAAAAAAAACAAGGGTTTGAGGGAGTTGGGTTTTTTCTTTGTTTTGTTGTTTGGGGTTTTTTTTGAGGGGTGGGACAGGAAGAGGTTATTATGAGGGATATCAGTACTCATATTCATGATCAGATTCTCCAGTGTAAAAGTATTTCTTTATCAACCTCCTATTTCACCACATAGATTTCTGTATGTATCTTTTTTCAGATTAGTATTTCCCACTGAATAGCTACTCAGTATATTTAATAAGTGATACAGGGTCCCTTGTTTCATTTTTGTGTTTGCATGTAATCCTAAATCCTTGTTATTAATTAGATCATGCCTTATTTCCCTATAAGAATTTTACATTGTGGTCATCAATAGTTACTCTTTCAAATCATTCCAGACAAGAAAAATTATGTTCCATGGAGTTAATGAAGATTAAAATGTCCATGGTAGAGCATCTGTGTGAGACTGAGAGATAAACTTTTCTTGCTCAGTAAACAACACCTGGGACTACATTTTCTAACAATGCAAATAATTAGGAAATTGCATGAAGAGCTTGTATTCTCCTCCAGAAGAGAAATTAAAAGACACTACTAGCTCTGGGGAAGTTCAATCCTTTGTAACATGTAAAGACAAAAAGCTACTCAAGAAAATATAATGACCCCATTTTTAAAACAGCAGAATGATTTCTAAATATAAATGTGGTCCATCCCTAATCATTACACTGTGTAAAAGTCTGAACCAGATTCTACACACGCTAAATGTTAATTGCAAGGTAGGAGTTTAAGGGAAACTGAAAATCACGGAATAGAAAATATCAATAATTGGAGTAGCCTCAGTACCAACCCAAATATCTTTAGCTTTGACTGCAATGAATTCTCTGGTATTAAATTGATTCTCTGTACTCCTCAGTATTAGAGAAAATAATTTTTATGGCAAAATCTTTTTTGGGTACCATAAAAATGTAAATAATATCTTCTTTTAAATATAAATTTTAACCTGATATAGAAAAAGCAACAAGATCTTAATTTGGTACAATAAAACATCACCTCAATCCTTTGAACTAAAAAAAAAAAAAACAAAAAAAATCGAAGGAAAGGAAACATATACATGCAATAACCTAAAGAAAATAACATGAGCAGTAAGCCACATGAATGTATTGTGATCTATGATACCCATAACATTAGTCTAGACAGAAGACAATAAATGACTAAATATTTTAGTCTATGCAATCTAACAAAGCAGGCCTAAAAACTTCCAAAGACATGAATTTGCAGTAAAGGGGAAATACCTCTCAAGATTATTTTTTTATTATTTTTTTATTATTATTTTTTTGGTTAGCTGCAATGTGGTCCACCCAGGAAGTCAAAATATCCACATTCTGTTTGCTTCCACAAGCTTGCTGAGACATGTTATGTTCTTAGTGTCTATCTTATGACATAGTTCCTTGAGAAATCTCGTCCATGACAGCATGATGCAGCTTATGAGGATATCAGGAAGTAAATGTAAAGGTATTACAGAGTATTACCAATGCTAAAGGGTGCTAAAAGGGTGATTATTTTGAAGCTCAGGATAAGCTACATTTCTAGCTATCTTTCTTACTCTCCTAGGCTTCTAATTTGAAAGACATGTTTCAGTCACTCTTTGCAAAAGCAGATTTTGAAGCAGCCCTGGGAGAGAGAAAAGGTGCTGGAGCATTTATTACAGTCTGTCCAAGAAATAACAGGGTTAATAATGTTTGATAAGCCTACGCAATGTAAGCAGTGAAAAGAACTGATGCATTTTTAAAGGGATTGTCAGTCCCACTCGAGGCAGAGGCAATAGTCACCCAGAGAACTCTGTCAGTAAGCAATGTCATTAATAATGATTCATGGATATGGATATTCACAACAGCTGTGTCCTCACCTTTAAATACCTCATACAATATTTAGGTAGTGCTGGGAGATATTGCAGCAGGGAAGCAACTAAATTGCTAGAAGGCAATGCTGGTTTAAATTGTTTAATGTTCCTCCTCAAAACTGGTGTACCGATTTTTCAGAGTAAATCTCTCTTCCTCTGTCTCCCTCCAATAAACCTGTGGCAAGCAAAATGAGCGACATGCTAATCATGTAGTCAGTGAAATCTTAAAATGATGGGATGTGTTGGTATCAACACAAATATATATCATCAGCTCATGAATAAGTTGTCTGTTGCCAATCGTCCTTCCTCCATTAACACAGAAAAGAAACATATGGAGCAGTTTCCCTAGAACACCTTGAATTTTAAAATTCAGAAGTACATACTTAATGTTCCTTTTTTATTTTACTCTGAGCTGTTGTAGTTCAAAAGCATGAATTCATTGTTTTCATGAAATAAAATGTATTTTACCATCAAACTCATAAAAAAAAGCTAACTACAATCTAATTATTCTTGAAAACAGGACAAATAACTAGTAAAGTATTCCTCTTGTATATTTCTCCTCATCTTTAAGGAATATAAAAAATGAGCCCTAAAATTACAAAGTAAAAGTGTTTAAATTTTAACAGTATTGCCTAGATTGTTCAAAAAAACATAGTGAATTTTTTGTAGGAGGGAATCACCATAAGATGGGCCCATGCACAGTTCCTGGGCCCTTCTCATCCTGATCTCCTGAAAATTGCACTTTAGCCCCAGAACTCACAGATGGCATGCAAGTGATCAGAAACACAAAAAATTACAAGTCCCTAACTTTTGCAGCAATTCAGGACCATCTTCAAGCCAAGGTCTGATTCAATTTACCAGTATATATCAAAAAAGGTATCCTAAGCACACCTCTGCTGCTCCAGGTTATGAGCCATAGAATCAACACCTTCTCAAATTGTGCTCCTCTTCCGCTGGTCCTCGATGTAGCAAAACTGATAAAGTTTTGCATTGTCATTGTTGGCTTTGCATTAACAGTGGATGGCTGTCACAGGCAGAGTGGGAGCTTCAGATGAAGCTGATTAAAGAAATCCTCCCTTTGAGACTCAAAGTGCAGGAAAAAACCCCCTGGTCCTTCCAGTTTCTAAACTCAAAGGAAGAGTTGTCTAGGCATGGCTGGATCCAATCCTAGGCCCAGACTTAGTCTACAGTTTGCATCAAAAGGATGATACAGGTATAAATGAACCTTTACACAATCTTGTCCTACAGGATTAAGCATGGCAAAACAAATCTATATACACAAATATAATTAATAATTTATTTAAATTTATTCAAATAAATACAATGATTATCTAAAAATACCTTAATAGGAGTTATTCACTATACAGTGTGTATATTTGTAACTACTAGTACAGCAAAATCTATTTTGAAGCAATTATATTAAAGCAATTATAGTGACACAATTATAGGAAAGCTAGCAAAACAATTATTAAGTAGAGATTGATGATTCTCACCCATACCATTTGCCTGCGGGCAAATCTCTTTCTTTCAGCCTCAAGCAGTAACACTGAAGGGCTGGATCTTCACACACCTTAGGGAGACATGCTAGAAGTTCTCACTGTGCACAAGTGTAAAGGGCCTTTTTATAGTATTTTTTATGATACATTTTTATAGTATGAATATAATATACATTTTTACAGTATACATCAGTATACATTTTTATAGTATAAAATGATTGTCATTCATACGCCTTTTTTAGATTATGTCTTGTCAGGTTTACTCAGAAAAATATGATTTGTGCTGAAAAAGGTGTCAGCAGCTCTTTGGTTCATTCTGACTCTCCCCTCTCTATCAGGGCCTGCACACTCTTGCTGCTGCCAGGCTCGGTCAGGGAGCATCTGTCTTGCATGTCCTCCTAAGGGATCTGATAGTTGGTCAAGCTTGTCTCGGCATTCTTCAACATTAAAAGCAGCAGAAAGACCTCTTTGCTGAGTCTTACCACTGATCAGCAGATCTGCCTTGCTCCACCAAACAGCAGAGCCTCCTTGCTCAAGCCATCACTGACAACTTGTAAAAAGTGTGAGGGTCCACTCTTAAGGTTAAGGAACAAGATCAATTTCAAGCATCTGTATCTCTGCTTAGGTAGAGCATCTTGCCACAATAGCATGATATTAATGGCATGCAGCAACAGCAGGGTGACTGCTATGAAGGATTCTTTCACCCCGGCTTAGGCCTCTTCCACCAGGGCCAATCCAGCAACAAAAGCTGAGTCACTCTTGAAGTGACTGGAAAGGCTCCCTGTGGATCACAATATTTACAGAAATAACCCTGCCAACTATCCTACCTCTAACCCAGGTTTCTTATCTTTAACACTCTGCACCAGTACCTGGAACATCGATTCTGTCAGTGCTGGTTAAAACCAGGGGCATTATTTCCAAGTGATTCCAGCTCTCCCTAGCTTCCAGTCGTGTAGAGCTTGCAATGACAGCACCTAATCAGTGTGTGCTCTTTAACAGTTGGTGCTTCGCAGATGTACATATCTGATGATGCCACTTGGTCTCTCAATGACTATTATTCATGTCTACTCCAGCACTCACTGTCTTCCCACCTCATCCTTCTGCCATTTTCATATAGGCATAAACAATTCTTACAGTCAGTATGAAAACTTTGATACAGGGAAAACACAGAAGAGGTTGCTATTAAGAAACAAAGCAATCTCCTGGGGAAGCCAATTAGACTGCTTTTCATGGGTCAGCCTTCCTACACCATGCTTTGTTTATTGAATCCATGGAAAGCTCTAAAATATGTGGTATAAACAATACTAGTTTTGATCCATAAAATATTATAAAACATTGCAACCTGTATTTTAATTTCCTAAGCAAATTCAATTTTTTACAAAACATCTGTTGGGAGTCAAAAATGTCTCATAAAGATTCAAAGACTTGTAAAAACACAAATCTGTGCAGCTTGGATTTCAGCTGAGTTTTAGAGTTTTCTGAGAGAAAACCACAAAAATAACCAAAATATAGTTCAATCACCAAATAAAATCAATAACTCTCCCCTTCACTTTCCTGAAATCTTGTTCAGTATCACAGAACCACAGAAACACAGAATAACTAAGCCTTGAAAAGACCTTTGAAGATTGTTCAGCTCAAGAGCTCTTCTCAAGCAAGGTCAAATGCAGCATGTTTCTCAGGGTTTTGTTCAGTTGGCTTTTGAGTGTTTCTAAAGATGGAGATTCCACAACCTCCCTAGAAACCTATTCCAGTATTTAAACACATTCACACTAAAAGAGAAAAAGGTTTTATTCTCTTATGTTTAAGTGCAATTTCCTATATTTCAGTATTATTAAATAGATAGTTGGGGATTCAAATTATGATACTAATTTTCATCTGTGACATACATGGACATTCAAATTTCCACTTGCAGAAATGAAAGACAAATGCATTGCCACCAAAACTTCGAATATCTTTTCATAATTGAGCTTTTAATTGGATTGCTAACCTACAGGGCAACGAAGGGCAGAACTTTACCCTTTGGCATAGGATTTTTGTCTACTTTTGAGGAAAAGATCAGTGAAATAAAGGAGTTCTTTAATCACACTTCTTATTAGTTTTGACTCAAAAGGGGACAACAGACAGTTGGCTAATTCAATGCCATGAGACAGAGTGAACACATGCCCTATGCTGAAGATCAGCCAGCTGGCACAATCAGCTGCTCCAGGCATGTTTCCAGTTTATGAAGTGGAACATTTAACATATTGGTTCAAAACACCTACCCTCTTGCCAATCATGCAAAAACAAAATCAGCTATGGTCAATTTAGCTATGTGCAGAACATGGAAGGGTAACCAGCCACCTTATTAAGCACTATTTCTTTGTCCCCAAGAGTGTATACGTTCCATGCCTATTAAATTATCACAGGGAAAACACATTTCATGACTTATTTTTTGGAAGGCAGAAAATAATCTACATGCTTTTAAACTTGGACCACCACAAAGCCAGGATAGAAAAACTGTAAGAAGGCCTTGGCATGTAAACCTAGTGTTTAAAATTCAGAAGGAAATGTTAAAGCTCATTGACAGCAAGTTTTAAATTTCTTTTTCTGGTCTGCTTTAAATATTTTGTCTCTTTAAGATATCTTATTTAATAGTACAGAAATTAGCTTCATTGAAATAAATGGTCAAAAGCATTAAGAGTACTTAGTCATCTAAGTCTATTGAAGCTCACACTTCACTAATGAGAATTTATATGAGTAAAATGGTTTCACATAATCACTGAGTGCTTGTGGTTGGAAGGAACCTCTGGATACCATCTAGTCCAACCCCCCTGCTCAAGCATGTGTTCTTGGAACAGGTTGCACAGGACCACATCCAAGCAGATTTTGAATATATCCAGAGAAAAAGACTCCACAAGCTCTCTGGGCAGCCTCTTCCAGTGCTCTGGCATGCTCAAAGTAAATAATTTTTCTCATATTCATATGGAACTTCCTGTGTGTTATATTTTGCTTATTGACCTGTTACTGGACCACTGAAAAGAGTCTGGTCCTATCATTTTAATACCCATCTTCAAGATGTTTCACAGAATCACAGGATATTTTGAGTTGGGAGAGACCTCCAAGGATCAGCCAGCCCAGCTCTCAAACCCACACACCCTTGGTATTCTTAGCACCATGCTCCAACCTCCCAAGCTCATCTCAGGGTTAACTGTGTGCCTATAGGTAAGATCAGCTCTCAGTCATCCCTTCTCCAGGCTAAACAGTCCCAGCTGCCTCATTGTCTCCTCCTGGGAGAGATGCTCCAGATCCCTCATCATCTTTGCAGCCTTCCTCTGAATCCTTTCCAGAAGCTCCATGTATCTCTTGTGCAGAGGAGCCCAAACCTGGACACAGAACTCCAGATGTGGCCTTATCAGAGCAGAGTGGAGGAGCAGGATCATTTTCTTTGACCTGCTGGCCACAGTCTTCCTGATGCAGCCAAGGATGCCATTGGCCTTGGCCAACCCACCTCCCTTTCCACTCCCATAACTCACACTTTCTGAGTTTAGCTATGAGGATGTTATGGGACAGTGTCAGGAGCCTTGACATACACACGTCCCCTGCTGCCCCCTCATCAGTCATGTCAGTCCACCACAGAAGTCTATCAGAATGGTCAAGCATGATTTCCCCTTCTGACTCCGTTTTGAATCCGTTTGACTACTCCTGATAGTACTTCTTTTCCTTCACAAGTTTAGAGAAGATATTCAGGATTTTTAACATCTTTCAGGAATGGATGAGAAAATGAGACAGAGATGTGTTTTGTATTTTCACTTGTGGGGGAGCTTCCCCTTATGGCTCTTTTCACCAGCACAAGGTGACACAGTGCTTCTCTTTCGTAATAATTGAAATTCAGGTAACTAGATTAATTGACATAATATTTAAAAATAATTTTGTAAAATTAACGTTTAGTACTAAGACTCTAAAATGCCAGATAAAAAAAAAGGCAGTTCTACTGATTTAAGTATCAGGAGAATATTAACAGAGCTACACAAAAAAGAAGGAAATTACATAGCAATAGTAAAGTTCCTAATAATAAGATAATAACTGCAGGTCACAACCTGCTTTTCATCAAGTGTCCATTTAAGCAGCATTGAAGGTAAAAAAAGGTAAATCATATCAGGAGGATATGAACTTCACTTGTTTCAGCTTAATTCTCTTTTTTCATCTTATGATTCACTTTTAGTTTCATTGGGGTAATAAATTTGTGGTATTTTTAACTCCAGGGCAGAACTTTGAATTACAGGAGTGTTTTGTATAACCTAAGTAGATAGGCAGAATCATATCATTATTTAGATAGAAGACCTCCAAGAACATCAAGTCAAACCTTTGACTGAACACCAAGTTGTCAACCAGACCATGGCACTATGTTGACCAAAGCCCAGTTGTTTCTTCTCCAGGACGGTGATCCTTCCTCCTACCTAGTGGTGGACATTCAAAAGTTTAACAACCCTTGTTGGGAAGAAATCTCTCCTTATGTCCAAGCTGAAGCTCCCTTGGTGCATCCTGAGGGCATTTCCTCTTGCCTTGTCACTCGTTACCTGGGAGAAGAGAGTGATCTCCACCTGGCTACATCTTCCTTTCAGGCAGTTGTGGCAAGAGCCTCCTAACAAGCCCAGCTCCCTCAGCTGCTCCACATAGGACTTACCCACTAGACCCTTCACCAGCTTCCTTGCTCTTCTCTGGACTCACTCTAGCACCTCAATGTCTTTCTTGAAGCTAGAATTAGCTACATTTTCTTGACATTTATTTAATGGCATTCTGTTAAACTTTTGGTTATATGAATAATAGATAAAGTTATAATAATTGAGAAAATAGTTCTATACAAAGATATTTCTTGGAATGAACCTTTATCATCACACCTATAAATCACTATTATAAATGTTAAAGTGAACTTACAGACCAGTGTTAAATGAAATAGTATAAATTATGCTTGAAAAGACTTGCAAAATATGGGGAAACACTCCCTCTTATATGCAGTTTTCCTCTGTGTATTTTCTACATCAACACACAGAAATCTTGGGTCATCCATGAACAAGTATAGTGCAAACTACTATAATTCACAAAGAACTTACCATTCTGCAACAAAACTTTCATTTCCTCATTAGCAGAGACATATTGAACACAATGAATAGAAGTTTCATTATTTATTTATTCATTATTTCTGGATAAAAGCTAGAAACCAAGTTCTTCCTTTAAGCTGCTGAAACTTTATTGATGTTAAAAGATTGTGTGAGTAAGGCAGAAGAAAATGAAGCTTTTGCTTTTAAATATTGGGGTAATGGAGCCAAACTTTCTTTCAGAAACAGTAAAGAAATGTGTTTCTAAGACCTTGACATTTAAATCTATTGTATGATCCGTGATTTTCCATTTCTCTTCTACTATCCATTAGTGTGCTAGGGTTTATTTAGGATTTCTCTTTATAACTGAAAGGAGACACAGATATAATTTGACCTGATGTAAGCTTATTGAGCTATTTAGACAAAACCACTTTTGTTCCTCTCAGTCACTTTCTCTGAGGTGTAACAGTTTCAGGGTTTTTGGGGGTGCTTTTGTTACTAGAAATAATGCTTTATAAATCAAAAAGACTTACAAATCTTCTACACCATGACTATTTCAGACTCATAATACAATAGAACAGATTCACATTTAATTTCTAGCATAAATCAAAATTATATTAGTATCAATAGCATACATTATGTAATTTAAATAATAAACCAATGGTTTACTGAAATGGGATTTGATTTACTATTTAAACTTCTATTGATGTGTATAGAGGTGTCTCTCTTTTATGGAGACATGGATCATACCCAGCTCCCAGTGCCATTAACAGCATGGTGTATTGAATCTTCACCAGAAGTACCTGTCACCAAATGAATTTGATAGAGTCTAAATATGGAGAAAGGAGAAAAAAACCCACAAGAAATATCAGCAATCTTGTACTGAAGTGTTGGGCAGGTCATGGCTGGAACCATGAGGAACCCTAGAACTCTACGGTTAGGAACTCTAGCCCTAGAGGAAGACCTAAGGATATGGGAATACTGAGTGAATCACTAGAGTTTTTCTCATCTTTACAGCTGAGATTAGATGGGGTTTCTGTTGTGACCATTGGTGTAATAAAGCAGCTGCTATTTGCAGTTCAATGCTTGTGGTCCTTTTTGACTGGTAGAGCTCAGGATAAAGGAAGGGCCATGACAGCAGAACAGCTTAACAATGCAGGAGCAAGACAGGGTTGCAGAAGAGGTCTTCCTGTGACTGCTTAGCTGATGAGGAGGTGAAGGAGTGAGGGGAAAAAATAAATTTCCTTCAGACTTTTCTCCCCAGATAAAATAAGGTTGAAACTGTGGTGTTCCAGTAGGGTACCAGCAGCAGGGAAGTTTTCAGCTCAGGAAGGGACCTCACACAAAGATACATTGATCTGCCCCACGCAGTATAAATATTCTGCAGCGGGAGAGGCTCAGATGAGGGGAAGGTGGAGAGCCTCAACACTGCAGACAATTCAAACCTCCATCAGTCTCTCAGCTGCATCATGGAGTACAAATTTCTTTACCAGCTTCAAGAGTTTTCAAAATTACAGTACAAGCTGTTAAAAACTACACTGGAATCAATAAAAAAAGTTTGAAATTATATCTTTCTTTCAGTTTGGAGTAAAGTATCTCCTGGTTGAACAGCCAGACTTTCAATGAATGAGCAAGCCACAGCTAGCAAATATTCTTGCCATTTTGATTTATTTTCAAGACTATTCTGAGGACATTTTTGGTTTTGATATTGGTATCAAATATTTGTTATTTGATATTTTTGGTTTTGAAAAATGATAATATTAAGCTGTCATTAGCTCTTGGTGTGTGACTCTTGGCATTTGTGTGTGGCAGCCATAAGTATATATGGATTTAGTCTTGGTTCAAAAACTAATATTTTTTATTGATTGTTTCTTAGTTTTTGTAGTATATACACACTACCGATTTAAATCTGTTAGATTTCAAGAGAAACACCAGCAGAATGAGTTTCATCTTTTCTGAGATTGCTACCCTACATAATTGAGGCCCACGTTCAATAAATTCAATTTTTTACTATTAGACTTCATGAATTCTGAGAAAACAGGCAAGTGAAAGAAAAATAAAAGGTCTTTATCTGGCAGAGTGCACACTTTCTGGAAGTAGCAGCATATCTTTTGCCTTGTGGTGGAAGAAGGTTGGAAGGACTTTATGTGAAGCTTCATGTGGATGCCCACAGACTCACTCCGTCACTCGCCTTCCAGGCTGCTTTCCACTGCCAGGTCTCTCACATTGTCAGGCCCTGCCAGCACCACTCTGCCCAGCATGGGGACACCAGTAAAATCCAGCCTGGCCCCAGCTGCCTCCCCTGTTTCACCTGTGGCTGCAAGTACATGCTGTCTTCCTGGCAAACATTCCCTGTCTGTGCCTAAAATCGCTCACTGATGAAGCATGTGTCTCTTTCTTCTGTCCCCAAGGATACGGATTTTTGACACTTTCAGGAAGTTGCTTCCATAGATAGCTTCAGTATTCTATGATCCCAAAAAGTCAGATAATAGAAACTAATAACAAGTTTTATATAAAATATCTCTCAAAGAAGTTTGTTCCAGTAGCCATAACGCTTCAATTTTTCATCCCTTAAAGATATGGCTTTAAGCTCAATTATAAACATGTTGGGGAAAAAAGTGTCTGGGGGCTTCTCACTTTCCTTGTAAACGAACTTAGTCCGGACTAGACTTTCACAAATCACCTAGGTTCAAGCTCATTTGCAATGCCATTAGCTAATTACACATCTTTCAGTTATGCTTTTTATAAAATTATCTGATATTATTTTACTGTCACTTACATGTCATGGCACATAATGTAACTATGACTTGTCAGCAAAGAAAGAATCATCACTATAATGGAAGGCAGAATAGCTTGCATTTTCTCCCAGAAATGTTGAATTTATGAAAATTGACCTTGAATTAATTAGCTATGGAACCCATCTCAATGGAAAGATTATTATTACATTGTATTACTTGTTAAATCAGCCTATCACTATTATTTCTTTTTCCTTGTACAGCTTTCTTTTTTCCTCCTGCTGTTTTTTTTTTCTTTGCAAAGACGAATGAAGTGACAATTATTTTTTGAATTGCTGAGAGCTATTTTCATGTTACCTGAAGATTTCAGCAGTGACACCTTGCTTATACAGGCAGTGCTCATCATCTATTGGCAGACAGCGTCAACTGAGAAGCCACACTCATCATTATACAAAGTATTCAGCCTTTTTAAGGTAAATCTTTTTTTGGCTCTCTTTTTGGAATAGACAGCACTAGAGCAGAAGACCAGGAAGAGGGAATATCCACATTTCAGCTCTGAGGACAGCGCCTAGAGTTGGCCCTCCTGAAAGCTACAAGTCTGGGAAGAGCACCCTATTGCACTATCCTTTAATAAAAATAAAAATTATTAAGGAACAGCAGAAATTCAGGACACTAGTGCACAAAAGAATAAAAAAGCTATCAAAACAAAACCAGTCTTCTTTTATGTCTATTGATTTCTCCTGTCAAATCAAAATGGGGCTTGAAATCCCCTGCCTTTATTTATTACATAAATACCTTTATGTCATTTTTGACAGCACAAGTGGAATATCTCTCTAATGATGTTGTTACAATCATTTAATTTTTGGCTTCTGTTATGACAGGAAAATGATTTTGTTTGTATTCATAGCAAACATGCTAATATTTCAAATATGCCTAGAATTCAGATATTTGAAAGATCCTATTTAGATTACTTTTTTAAAGCCTCATGAAAACTAAAAATAAATATTCCTCACAAGAAATGCCAAAAAAAAATCACACAAAGAGTAATGTTTATAAAATAAGTGATCATATTTTCATCTGTTCTTTTTATGGCACAAATCAAAGGTCATAGAAATCTAAGGAACATATTTTGCAATTACTTCAATTGATTTTAAAACAAGCTTTGATTACATGAAAAGGGTGAATCTGATACTACTTTCAAGTCTACTACTACATAAGTATTCACAGTATTTAGTCCAGAGATAATTGGGTGACTTAGACAATGCAGGAACTTTGTGGTGCATTTATTGTCATGTATCCAAGGACTGCAAAGTGCTATAACTCTACACCCCCAGAACAGCCACATTTTTCTGTCCCCTGCTAAAGCTGAATGGATTAATAACTTGTTTGCGAGGAAATAAATAACACCTCAGTTTGTGCCAAATGAGCCATTTGGAATTGTACTCTCATAGCAGTTTGAGGCAACAAACACTGTATGGCTACTCACTTCCCGAAGACAGGAGTAAGAGGCCTTGGAGCAAATAGGCTACTGAGATTGTAGGCAATTTAGAAAGGTTTTACTGCGGCCAAACATGAGATGTAGAGAGAAGATGGATTCCAGGAGTCATGCTGGGTCAGCTCTCTTACTGAAGTGTCCTCTATCTTAACTTGATGGGGAATTTCATAAGCTGCTGTACTGGTTTGGGCTGAGTTGATTTAATTTTCTTCAGAGCAGATAGTATGGGGCTGTGTTTTGGATTTTTGCTGGAAACTGGGCTGACAACACAGGGATGCTTTCGATACCACTGAGCAGCACTTGCACAGAGCCACAGCCTTTCCTGCTCGTCACCCCACCCCACCAGAGAGGAGGCTGGGGGGGCACAAGGAGTTGGGAGGGGACACAGCCAGGAGATCTGACCCAACTGACCAGAGGGACATTTCATACCTCGTGGCATTGTGCTCCATAATAAAACTGGCCATGAGGAAGGTCATCTGTGGCTGCTGATGTCTGAGGACTGCTTGGGAAGGAGGCTATGAACAATTGGGCATTTTTGTATCATCTGTCTGTCTTGGCTTAATGTATTTTCTCCTTTTAAATTTTTCTGTAATTTCTGGTATTTTTGTTTGTTGGGGTTTTTTTAACTATTAAATTGTCTTTATCTCAACCATTGAGTTCTCTCATTTGTACAGTTCTGATTCAGTGAGTGGTGGTGTGGGGCTGAGCTGCTGCCTGGGGCTAAAACACAACTGCTGCCAATAGACAATTACTTTCATAGGAAAGATTATCTTCTATTCCATATTTTCCTTGAACTGTAAAGGAACTTTCAGACAGCACAGTCCAAGTACTGTTTCTAACAGAAATTCCTTGTAGAAGTTCAGACAGACAAGAAGGCCTGCTTCAGTCCAGAGGTTCAAACATTCAGGAGAAGTAACTCTCCCATAAAAAAGAGACACTAAGATACAACAATGAAAGCTAATATTTAAAATATTACATTGCTGCTTTAGGTTTCACAGGAATTATGTTATGTTATGTGATGTTATATTACATTATATTATATTACATTACATTACATTATATAATATATTATATCATATTATATCATGTTATATTATATAATATTATATACATTATATTATACTTATTATATTATATTATATTATATTATATTATATTATATTATATTATATTATATTATATTATATTATATCAGAAAAAGATTGCAGGACAAAACAGACTTTCTTAGCTCTCTCCTTAGCTGAGCTATTCTTAAGTCATCTAACTTTGACTAAAGTTGTAGTACTTGAGCTTTTCTGGAATAATAGCTTGTAAAAAGCATTCTTCACTTGGTGATATTTCTGTATAATGCAATCATCTCAGAAGAAATTTTAGTATAAAATTTTTGAAATACAATGCTAAAAAGCATCATGATGTCCTTGAATCCCCAGCTAGATTCTCACTGCAAGGAAACACTGATCAAATCTAATTATATTTTTAGTGGGTGACTTTCTTTTCTTAGTTTCAACATTTAAAACCACTTAGTTTTCAAATTATTCTGACTGAAGCTTATAGTATTGTTTTATAATTTCTCACCTAAGGATTTTCTTTTGCCAGGTCATAAATATAAGTGGAAAACATACAGTGATAATAACTTTAGAATGTAAGTCATAAAGAAAAATAAGATTGAAATTCAGATTTTCCCTGTGGTTATAATTATGGTGTCATTTGGTACCAGAGCAAGGCCTGTGTACACACCCAATGCACTAGGTTATTTTTTTTTGGTTCAGGAACTCCCCAGATGGCCTCTGCACGGGGACTGAATAGATATAATGGACTGGCTTGAGATAATAAAAGGTGATTGAGATACTTCCCAGCCTCTTTTACAACAGTTTTTTACTAATTCCTGCAGGAACTCTAGAGTTGCAAATTTTGGAAAGATCTAGAGATATCCCTAGGCAGCTTCTGCTTTGCATAAACCAATTTTTATGTTTAAATATGTAGATTAATATCCTGGGTGGAGACATGGACTATCACAGAGAATCTCAAGTAATTCCAAATTGTGGGACTGGCCATGTTGTACAGAGCTGTAAGGACAAACTGTTACTGCAGATGCAGCATCACAAAATAAGTCCTTTGTACATTGATAAGATAATTAGGAGATAATTTTGTGTTAAGATTAATACAATCAACAGTGAAGGATTACAGGTGTTGCTGAAGAGGCTATGTAGGACCTTGGGCAGCTGGAGCATAAAAACCAAGTAGAAAAGTGATTCAGGACATCTACCCTGATTCAGCTGAGGATACTGTTACAAGCACCCCTCTCAATGGAGATTTCTATTGCTATCCAGACAGCAAACAATCATTATTCATAGATTTTATCTTCTGTGTGAGTAGTGTTTTATGCAAAGAGGAGTTTTTAGCAGTTTTTCTGAGTCTGCACAGCAGTATAGAGTTTAGGAAGATGAGAACCTAAATTTCACTTCTGCTTATTTGAAAGAAAAGATTGAAACAATATTGGTAGGTATCTGAATAAATTAGAAAGAAGACTGAAAAGCAAAAATCTCTACCTTGAAGGGACTTCTGTTATTTAATTTTTTTCTAGATAGCCATCTTTATGATTAAATGCATTTTCTGATGATAAGAAGCCTTCATTTTATTTGAACATTCTTTTTTAACACAAATATACTGAAGTTAATTTCTTTCATAACAGCTCACATTATGGTAAATGTATATTATGGGAAATGTTATAACAAATTACTTCAGAGTCCCTTATCGATACCCAGGTGACTTCTGTTAATCATTCAAACCCTGTTATATATGGTATTCTAGCTGCAGGGCAAGTGAAAAGACAGAGGGGTCTGTCATTTCACTGACCTTCTCAACAACTGGATAAGCTTTCATCAGCTTTCTCATTAGCAACATCGGACTGATTGACTAGGTTAACCCAAACAGAGGAGCAAAAGCCAAAAAAACCATTTTCATATTATATTAATGACATTCATAAAACACCATTTGGCATTCCTATGGGAAGTATAACAGCACAATCTGATTGCTTTTGCATTCACTAATTGTTGCAAAGAAAATGACGGTGTTTACCTCTAACATTTTAGGGATACCATTTATTTATACTTTTCTAAGAAATCATAAGGGCATAAGAAAGAAATATGCCTCTGGATATCTGTGAAGGAAAATAAATTAACTGATAAAGAAAGAAGGTCCAAAATTATTCTAATTCACCTAAAAATTTAGGCTCAAATACCCATATGGGACAAATCTCCAAAGATCAAGCAATGCGTCCTACCTTGGTCAGAGGCAATAAAAGCAGACAATCCACTTTGAAATCACAAGCTCATAAAAAGACATGATGAGAGGTAGCTCATGAAGTTCCCCTGGTTATACAATCATTGTATAACCAAACATTAAACTGCAGACTGTAAGGGGTGTTTTTTTTTCTATATTATTATTTATTGTTTATTATTATTATTACAGCATTGGATATAATTTCATAATTTCAGGAGCTAAAGACTGAGAAACAGTTCTATCCCTGGCTTTTTTTCCCTCTAAAAGAGTACAAGCTGTAGCAAACACTATTTTATCATACTTCATTACCACTCATTTATGAGCTCAGAGATGCTGTCTAGTGTGAGAAAAAGTGAGGAAAAACAAAACATTTCTTTCTTTCTTTCTTTCTTTCTTTCTTTCTTTTTCTTTCTTTCTTTCTTTCTTTCTTTCTTTCTTTCTTACTTTCTTACTTTCTTTCTTTCTCTCTCTTTCTCTCTCTCTTTCTCTCTCTCTCTCTTTCTCTCTCTCTTTCTCTCTCTTTTTCTCTCTTTCTCTCTTTCTCTCTCTCTCTCTTTCTCCCTTTCTCCCTTTCTCCCTTTCTTTCTCCCTTTCTCCCTTTCTCCCTCCCTCTCTCCCTCCCTCTCTCCTTCCCTCTCTCTCTCCTCTCCTCGAGTCTCCTCCCCTCCCCTTCCCTTTCCCTTTTCCTTCTTTCTCTCTAGCACAGCACAAGTTAGGTTGAAAGCACTAGAATATAAAGAAATGTATGTATTTTCAGATGTAACTATTCAACTGCATGTCATCTAAAATTAAGTAATTTAAATCAATTACATTTTTATGATATTCAAGCATACAAGAGAGCAACACCAGTGCTGACTTTTCCTTTTCAGACCTTGTCTATGCATGTATATATTTGGCATATTCCCTGTATAACCATGACATGTAACTACATCTGGGAGATTAATAGTGAATGGAACTGAGTCATTTTTTCTCATTATGGACCTTGCAAAACATGTTATGGATCTTTCCCTTCAAGGAAAGTTGTTTGTAAATGCTGTCATCACTACATTCCATGGTGCATTGCATTTACCACTAAACCACACTGTGCCTTTGAATTTTGTCTGTGTACACAAAAATAGAAATTCTGAGCCTTTTGGACTGTGATGAATTCAACTGCAGGCACACACAGCATGCTTGGGAGTCAGTTCTAGCATATTATTGCCCTCCATATCTCTGATGTTTTTCTACAGGAAAATGATGGGAAATGCGGAGCAGGTAAATAACTGTTTCCTGCTGTCACGATTTAAACCCAGTTGGAGATTAAGCACCAAACAGCCACTTGCTCAACCCTGCTCCTTCCTCCCCCCTCACCCCAGTGGAATGAGGAGGAGAATCAAAGTAAAACTTGTTTGTTGAAATAAGAACAATTTAATAATAGAAAAGAACTTCAAAATGCAGTAGTAAGGGTAAACAATAAAAAACAAATGACTACTCCCTGCTGATCAATGTCATCCCTCCCCTTCATCCTTCTTCCCCCACTTTCTGTACTGACACAGTGCCATATGGTCTGGAATGTCTCTTTGGTCATTTTGGGTCACCTGTCCCAATGGTCTCCTCCCAACCTCCCATGAACCTCCAACTTCCTTGCCAGTGTGACAGAACAAAAAGCAGAAAAGGCCTTAGCTCTGTGGAAGTCGTGTTTAACAATAACAAAAACATCTCTGTATTATCAACCCAACATCTCTGTATTATCAACCCTGTGCTCTGCACAAATGCAAAACACAGCCATGCACTAGACATTGTGAAGAAAATTAACTCTGTCCCAGCTAAAACCAGCATACCTGCCCATGACAGCACTTCATCTGTTGTTTTTCTCTTTTTCCTTTTTTATGGGTCTTGAAGAACTGCTGAAAGTTTTTACTCAAAAAAAAAAAGTCAACTAGTTTAAGCAGTAGATTGATGTGTTGAATGAAACATAAAAATATTAATAGTTAATTGCTGCCTATTAAATACATGCCATGTACTGTGCAGCCTTTTTCCAAATACTGATACACTTAAGCATGAAAAGACAAATTCTTTCTTTCTATATTCTGTTTAATAGATAGTTCTCAAGGTTTGTAGAAACTGTCATGGAAAAGAAAATTACAAAAGTGCAAAGAAATTTGAGGGAATCCTTGAGAACATGACCTTTTACTGTTTATATAACTTTGACCTGATTACATGACTAAGGAACTGGTCATTTGTAAGCACTATACTAATGTTTGATAGCTACACTTCTAAAAAATCTATGTGTTTCTAATTAGCAGAGGAGTTTCCTAAATTTAAATTAAATTCTTATTGGAGACATTTATACTCAAGTTGCTTCAAATATAAAAACTCATACTTAGTGTTAAATATGCATATTGATATTTCACTGATTATAGCTATATTATCATATGTCAATTTAAAATTTGGACTCAAGAGATTAAATTAGAAGAATAGGTTAATACAAAAATTTTACATATTTCACTCACTATTCAGTCCAACTTGTTTTCCAATTAAGTTCTGTTTTCCTGTATGTCCTTAAGCCTTAGAGGGATCTCTGGTAGCGGTGTCTGAATGTTGAACACTGTCTTATTTAAATGTGGATTATCTTTGTAACTGCCACCCTCATCTCAGTAATTATTAAGACTTTTATAGTTTAACCTGTGCTTCAAAACACATGTTCCCTGCAAAGCACAGACTAAAATAGCATGCACAATGTTATGTTTCTGATTAGTGTAATTAGTATCTGTAGTACAGAATTTAGAATTTCCTACCATGATGCTGTCAAATGAAGAGGACTAGGAAACCACTGTGAAAACACTAGGAAAACAGTATGAAAGATTTCATTATGGATTCAAATTTGAGGGCCTACAATGTATTCATAAAAGGCATCTGCTTAGATAATTGCTATTTGTTGGGTTTTACACCGCTGTCAGACACAAGGGACATCTGCAGCACATAATAGTGTATTTATGCATCAAGTGAAGTTTTGAATACATGGTCATATAAATAAATTATCCCTCTGAAGAATCAACTAGCATAATTTATATCAACATGCACTGAAATCCATATAATTTTTTTTCCTGTTTAAGTAGAGCAGGTGAATGTTTTCTCATACTTGCCATGCCAGATTACTGTTTTACAGAATTAAGCCTTTTTTACAGAATAATCACAACCAAAACTGAACCAATAAAGATTTATTCTGCTTTCAATATAAATAAGATTTGGTTTCCTTAATGCTTATCAAAGTGTTTCTCCAGTACCTTTACTTGACAAAGTATTTTTTTAAAATGTTATATATTTTCCTTAGAAGAGCAAAATAGAGGGAATTGTGAGACATGAAAAATTACAAAGAAGTTATTTTCTAAGTTTTATACTATAAGCCATATTTTAAGCTGGGGAATAATTTCTCTAAACTTTTCCAGTTTCTGGAAGTCCCACTAAAGTAGTCCTCTTAACAGACAAATTTAATAATAGCTTCTAACTAGCCAAGCTGCTATTCCTTTGGTGTCTTGAAGCACCTGAGGAAGATTCTTTCAACTAACAAGGCAGTTCTTGTGATTTCTACACATTCAGTGTGTCACCTTGCCAATTTGAGAGCTCTTGCTCAGCTACTCCTCGCAGACTGCTTCTCCCGGCACAGCCTGGGTGGCCAGAAGCCCTGTGGAAAAGAACAGCATTTTCAAGCTTCCTTAAACATGTGAGAAGTGAATCTAAAAAATTAAAGCACACATATGTAGGCAGGCTCTATGGGTGATGCTTCTGTACAAGAAAAGCATGCTTTGTCTTTAGGAAGCAGTTTCACTTGTGGGCACTAAACCTCAACAGTTATAAGGCAGTGTAGGGTCACCTTAACCCAGGGCTGCTTTCTGCAGTCATCAGATACTAAACCATCAGTTTTGCCATCAGTTCTGTTTTGTATTGCAGAGCAGACAGGGTTTACAGTCAGGATGTCTTTATTTTGTACAAAAGATTGTCTTCTTTCGGGAAACACTTTGATACTGAGAGACAGCTGTCCAATAAGGCTTCGCACAGAGACAGATTTGTACAGATTGATTGACAGAGCTGTGCTACAGCTTTGGATAAAAGGATTCAGCAATGGCTTAAAATATATCTGAATTGCCCAACAATCACCTCTCCATTGACTGCTGCTCTCTCAGCTAGGCTTGGCCCCTGGGATAATGGACTGTCATGTGCAGTGCACAGCACATGCAGCTTTCAGCCAGTATCATCCAGAGAGCCTGGCACTGATTACAATGAAGTCTTGCTAAATGTGGGGCTGACTCCATGTAATCCTCCTTTGTAGCTATTTCTTCATGCTCTCTATGTTTCAGGGAGGCCTTATGGTCTAAGGCACTCCTAAACTCCCTGTACAACACAGAACTTTATCCTGGCACCTGGAGCACCTCCTCTCCCTCCTTCTTCCCCTATTTAACTACGCTATCCCAAAGGTGCTGCCACTGACTCTGATGGACTTGGCCAGCAGTGGTTCTGTCCTGGAGTCAGCTGGCATTGGCTCTGTCAGACCTCAGGGAAGCTTCTGGCATTCCCTCACAGAAACCACCTCTGGAGCTCTCCTCTACCGAAGTCTTGCCACACAACTCTGACACACTTCTCTCTTGCAGCTCTCAGCACCGTATTTCTGCACTGAAAGTTAAAACCTGGTGGAAAGCTAGGCAAGGGAAGACAGTGTTGATATGGAATGAGCAAGGGGAGAATAAAAATTCCACTTACATAGCTTCTGGCACTTAATAATGAAAAAGGCTGCATCTACAAATGACCATCTCATGCTATAGAAGTGTTTCAACATGTTTTATTGAAAAAGAAATTCTTTTACAAGAATTTCTGAGTATGTAGCTACACCAAGTGTTAATAATTTTATGTCTCTGTGGGAATTTTTTTTCAAAGTCCACTTCTACCTTAAACAAAATGGCCCCTTTAGTACCTTTCAGTATCTGTAATTCCACTCCATCTAAATCTAAATGTTTTCCATATTTGCTAGTTCCATTGAAAAATCACTTTCATCCACGCAGCCAATGTTGCTCATGAAACATAGAGACTGGACTGTCAATTTGCTTGTACATCAGCAAGATTGTATGATCACCCCTCTTTAATCATAAAGATCAGTTCAGATAAGACAGTATATGTTATTACATAATATTTTAAAAAAAACATAATTGAAAAATTATTGTCAGTCTTGAATGGAAACTAGAAATATAGTGGGGATAAATTCAAGAGTCAATGTATATGCAACAGATGTGGTTATATAATATATAATATATATAATATATATATATATATATTATTACTACACATTTTCAATTTTACAAAGAACTCTTAAGATAATTCCAGTGTTCATCTCTCAGACTTGCATACATTTACTCTGTCACTCTGAGAGCAGAACTCTGGGTTACTCTGGGAGCAGAATAGCTCAGAGCCCAGAAAAACAACATGTAATGGAAATGTACGTACCTTCACTCTGACTTCTCAAGAGACTTCTCTGATGGTACACTTGTAGTGACCAAATCACCTCCTGTTTAATTCTATTAGTTGTTTCCTGAAATAATCTGCTGTATCATGACTAGTTTATGCAACACCATAGCACCAAAAAAATATTCTATTACTAGCACCCAAATTCTGGCCATCACATCTTAGTGACAAAATTCCCAGTGTTCTGCATTTCATATTAAGCTATCAGTCTTCTTTAGTAAAACTATTTCCAATTCTTTCTGTAGGTTTCAGAGGCAGCTCATTATAGAGCTGATCCTCTTGTCTAACAAGCTGATTAATGAACGAAGCCTTTTTTCTTTTTTTTCTCTCTCCTTCTCTTTCTTTACCCTTCTCATTGTAGACACTGAAATGAATTCTGTCATTCCCATCAGGAACCCACTGCACAGGTAATATTCAGACAAACCTCGGGAAGTCCACCTACACAATCACTTTCTTGTCAGAGGAACATTGCTGAATCTCACATTTTCTCTCCTTCACTCTTTGTCTTCCCACATCCACCTTCATAATGACTGTCTAATTTTCAGTCCACAGCCAAAATATTTTTTTTAAAATTCGGAACTTTATTAGTAGCTTCTATTACAATTGAGTGGCATTTGGAGCTGTTAACAGTCAGAAAAGTAGGAGACTAAGATCTCTGAATAAATAAAATAAAGTAGTCTCACTTTTTGATGAGTTGATAGAAAAAAATATAATTTCTGCAAGTAGTAGGAATATATTCACAGATATGTGTACTTAGAAAAAAAAAACAAAAAACCTTGGGCTTAATAGTAAACTACTGTATATTATGTATATTTTACATCCATTTGGACATACTAAAACATAGACAAAAATAAACATAGTAATGCTGTGTATCTGGAGTCTCAGGAAGCCATAGACCTTCCAGTTTGAAACTAAAAAATCACAGTTTATTTGATCTCCAGGAGCCCATCAAAGCCATTCTATCACTCCCCTCTACAACTGGGCAGGGGTGAGAAAACTTAATGCAGAGTTCATGGGTTGAGATAAGGACTAGGAGAGGTCATGCTCCAAATACTATGTTGGGCAAAACAGACTTGAGTTGGGGATATTATTTGAATTTATTACTAATAAAATCAGAGCAGGATTATGAGAACTAAAATAAATCATAAAACAGCTTCTCCTCACCCCTCCTTCCTTCCCAGCTCTACCTCCTACCCCTGCAATTTGCAGTGCAGCGGGACAGGAAATGGAGGTTATGGTCAGGTCATCAAAGGTTGTTTCTCTTGCTGCTTACAAAGAGCCTTTCCACTGCTCCGGAACAGTCCACAGGAGACAGCTCTCCACGAACTTCTCCAATGTGAGTCCATCCCATGGGATGCAGTTCTTCATGAGCTGCTGTAACATAGGTGACTCTTCCATGGGATACAGTCCGTCAGGCACAGCCTGCTCCAACATGGAATTTTACCAGGAAACCTATTCCAGATGGGGTCTTCCCCACACAGGCTTTCCACAGGTCCACAGCCTTCTCTTGAGCATCCACCTGCACCAGCATGGGTCTCCTCCATGGTGGATTTCTGCATGCCTGTGGTCCTCCATGGGCTGCAGGGGCACAGCTGCTTCACTGTGGTTTTCACCATGGGCTGCAGGGCAATCTCAGTTGCAGCACCTGGAGCAGTTCCTCCCCCTCCTTCTCCACTGATCTTGGTGCCTGCACAATCGTTCCTCTCACATGTTCTCACCCTGCTCTTCTCTGGCCACAACTACATCTGCACAGCATTTTTTTATTTCTTAAATATGTTATCACAGAGGTGTTAACCACCATCTCTGATTGGCCAGTGGCAGATCCATCTTGAAGACAGCTGGCATTGGATCTGCTGGATATGGAGGAAGCTTCTGCCAAGTACACACAGAAGCCACCCCTGTAGCCCCCACACTACCGAAACCTGGCCATGCAAACACAGTACGTATATCATCTCCTGAAGCTCTGCCCATTTGCATTTGCTGAGCAGCACAAAACACTCCAGCTCAGGCATTGCCAAGGCTTCCTAGAACACAGGACTGTGCATTCCAGGGAGGTGTTTTCCCTTCTGTGCAATGGTACTCAGGCTGACTCAGGCTCCAGACTGCCATTCTGTGTCCTTGGCCTCTTCTGAAGAGTAGATTCCTGTCATGCTGCTGCCTTTCCTTGCAATGTTCAGGGATGCCATAACTCTTCAGTAGTTCTCTAGGCAACTCAGGGCAGGAGCTGCTGATGCTACAGTGGTACCTCGTCTTCTCAGCATAAAAAATCAGGTTATTAATCTTACCTTTAGTGCATTAATCTTAGGTGCATTCATGTTAGGGAGAGTCCTCATTTTCCATTACCAGAGCATGACAGATTTCCATTATGGTTGAAGCACAGACATTATTCATGTTTGTTTATTTTCAGTTCAAGGTGTAAAACTATCTTATTCAAAGCAAAAGTCCAGGAGCCTTACCTAGAAGATAACAATAGCACCTGTAATAACACTGTGATGGCAATAAGGACCTTAGATCAGATTCACTGTTCTACTCATGGGGAGAAATAAAACTGAAATTAAAATAATTGGAAATATTAAATGTAATTTTGGAAAAACATAAAGAAAACAAGAAAACTGAATAGCTGTGATGATTAACAACTGGATTGTAAACTTAGGGAATTAAGCTCTTTATATACTTTTACTATGGACTGATTAAATATTGAATATCTTTACCCAAATTACATTGTTCTCAGTCCCTCCTGTGCAAATTCCAATATGATATAATACAATTTATACTAATTAAAACCATAAAAACACAGCTTTAGAGAACAGTAACATAATCATTTTGGTAATATACACAGTGACACTGTAAAAAGTAATATTTCAGTAAAAATAAAAACATAAATCAGAGGACCAGAACTCAAGAAAAATTTTTTTTAGACAATTTTGTGTAGCCACATCACTCATCATTAGAAAGCTGTCAGTTGCAGGCCTTTGGATTTCAAAATTAATTTTTCAATCATTGCAGCAAGTGAATGCAAAGTGAGTGCATCTGGCCATATGTTACCGGTTCATAATCACTGGCAAAAGCAAGTGCCTGTCAAACTCTATTACTGGTAAACCTACCTTCTCACTGAGAAAGTAATTGTCTGCAAACATTTTATTTTAGTCTAATCACTCCAAGGCAAATTTCTCAGGAATTCTTCCCTTTAGCCTCAAGATATCCTGGGGCCAGCTCACGTTTGATTGCTGTGATCTGTAAGAGGTCCTCAGTCACAGTCATTTCTCTCGATCAGCTGTGTGAATGGAAAATGCATGGTACACGAGGTCATTTCAGTCCTGTGTCTGCACTCTGAGTACTCTGGCCCACGAACTCTGAAAATGTCTATGAGACACCATAAAACTAAACAAATGCTCATGATGCTTATTGGAGGAAACAAAACAAAAAATAACAAACAAAAAACCCCAAACAATAGCAGAAGCAGCAGCAGCAACAACAACAACAACAAGTATTTAGGACTTGGTTATTACAGAAAAAGAAAAATATGCTGTAAGAGTATTGACTTGCATCATCCAGACTCACAGCATCTGCCTAGCCTTTGAAGGAGGAAACTATCCTTTAGAACAGAACCATGAAAGACTTTTAAGTTGCTAGTGGGGAGATTTCCTGCTAAGTGAGGCTTAGACACAACACATTAACTGTTCTACCCAGAACAACACAAACCACAGCTAAAATCACTCTTCATTTACTGGCCACTCGTAGAAAATAGGAAGGGTTTCCTTTTCAATCAATATATACCCTGATTATTTTCTAACTCTGAAAGAATTGTTTTAGCTCAAAGCAATCACATTGCACAGAAACACCCAGAATGGATTAGGTAATGAATAAACCAGCACTGAGAATAAAACACACCAAATGACAGAAAAAATGGCATTTATAACTACGTTCTGCACCCAGGAATTAAGAATTCAAATTACTATAAATTTTTAAAGTGCAGACTTGTCAGGAGAAAAAACAATAAACATAAAAAGGAGGAAGGAGATATTGTGAAGAAAAGAAAATTATATGTATAAATATTGCTATTGAACAAATTTTTTTACATTGCTAAATCTCTAGAGTTTCAATGGGAATTTTTGATAGGTACTTATGAATATTTACTTATTTAGTATGCATATCATTATGACAGATAGAAAGACTGGACATCACCAGCAATATCCACAGCTGTCCAGAAAAAAAGCAAAAGCGTGTTCCCTTTGTACCTGTGCCAGGTAGCTGGAAGAGACCCTGAATAGTTAATTTCAGCAGAAGAATTAGAACTGGTCTGTGTGAAGACACTGTTCATCATTTAGAAATGTCAAAATGAATAAAAATGGGAAGAAATTAATGCCTTATTTTCATGTAAGAAACAAAGATGACATAAAGTTGATCTATTTTCATGACAAAAAGTAAAACAATCACATAAATATGAATTAAGATTAAATTGGCTATAAATACAAGAATGTAATAGTACACAATCAGTTTTACATTTTGGAGTAGTAATGTGATCATGTCTTCACTTTTTTTCTATTATATTAAAATTTATATTAGAGAATCAGTGTTTCAAAATCTTCTTTACTCTTATTTCAACTGAAATTCTCTTTCCTTGGGTTGTAGATGTTGCAAAAATATTAGTTGCCTGAAAACAACTCCTGATTGTTGTAGTATAACATCAAGTCAGTGTATTTTGGTTTGATAGCTATTACAAATACAGAGTATTTGTATTTCTGATACAGCTATTATATCTGAGATCAAAAATTGTTTTATATTATTTATTTTTCCTTACATGTAATTATAGCAACCAAAGCACATTGCAGAAAAACGACTGCTTATTTTATTTTCATTGTAATGCTGTGGGGCAAATAATTTCTTTAGATATGTGGGCACAGGTTTTCACATCATCAAAAGACGCATATTCATACCCAAGACAGAATTGTTCTATTTGTTTTACAATAATGTCAAGCTTTTTCACCAAATTTAAAAAAAAAAAAAAAAATAACATGAGTGTTTGAAACAGCAAAGTCAAGTAAAATTCTTATAAAAATATTTGGGTTTTATATGTAAGGACTAAAATGTGCAATGTGTTTAACATGTGAAACTTTGAATAAAAGATTATGTTTTCATGCAATTTCCAGAGTCTAGATCATGTATTTGTCTGATACTCTTGAAAAAGCTGAAATTTAGGCATGGTGGTCTGGAACAGAATGCTTAACACATTTTTATTACAACTGCAAAAGGAAGTACAGAAATACCAGCATTGCATTTCTCACTTCTGTTTTTTGGTTTGGGTTTGTTTGTTGGTTTGGAGATTTTTTTATGATGGTAACAGAAAGGCTGAAAACAAGGCTGTATTCTCTAAGGAGATATCTCTGTAAGTGTAAAAGTAACAGTTGACTGCTATTTTAACCTCTTTTTTTTTTTCCTTTGATGGCAAGGAGGTGTTCAGCTTAAACTTCAGATTCCTTAGTGTTTGACCCTCCTGTCCTTTCTGAAGTACAAATGACAGCATAGCTTACACCAGTCAAAATTTGTTAGGTTACTTTTCAAATTGATTTTTCATTCCTTATTATCTTCTTTAAATCTCTAGTATTTGAGTTAATACTCTTTAACTTTTTTCTACTAATTTTTACTTCAAAAACATCAGGAATGTCATATCAGCTTTTCACTACTTCATGCAAAGGACTTTAGATAAGTCACAGAAAAATGAATCATATAGTCTCCTACTTTCTTTAAAAGAGAAAGAAATAAGAACATCAATTTCTTTCTCTAAGATTTTTCTAAGACTAAGTCAGGAAATGTTACTGGAAAAAAAAAGCTAAACTTTTCCCAGAAATTTAAATTTCAGATGTTCTTTTCCAAAGGATGAATTGGAAGAAAGAATTATCTCATTTTACAATTGATTGTAACAGTACAGTGTGAACCTTGGTGCACTTTTTGAGTCTTTTTAAGATCTAGTATATGTCTTTTAACAAAAGGGGAACAAATAGCACACAATTTTCAAGATGGGGCCCTGCTGAGTGTACTCAGGCAGCTTTTTTGCTTTGTGACCTATTGCTTTCTGAATCACGCTAACTTGTTTTACTTTTACAGCCATTCTTGAGCCATTGCTCATGTGAAATTATATGTCAAAACACCAGGAATGCTCAGCAGAGAAAAAGACCACCACTGCATGCATAAAGGTAGACTTGGAGGCAGAGGGAGGTTTCCCTTATCTTTGTATATGTTGACCTTTATATTCCCTACTACCACCCAGTCAGTTAAGCTGCATAACATTTCTGTAATCCTTCATTGTCAGTTTTCTTGGATATGAATATGAATGTTATACTGAAGAGCTTATCATCAACAATAAGTTGTGTCACACAGCCCTTTGGGTTTCCTTTCGAGATCTTTCACAAATATCTATGTGAAATTCATTCTGTAATGAATATAAGTTGATATAGGTTGCCGACTTTGGAAATGTTTACAAGATGTGCTAAACTATGTCACACAGATTCAGGAAAAAAATGGGATTTAATCAATTTTATTTGTCCAGTGTGAGGTGATTCTTAACTTTATACTGTAGGGTTTTTTGTACTATGTGTGAATATAGATATTTTCAAATTATTCTCAGTCTGTGAAGAAAGAATATATATCTTTTTGAGTACTTAAAATATTTTCATCCTGAATAGTGTCTCATGTTCTTCAAACTAATTATAAAATAAGTATCTTGATTTGTAAATAAATGATAAAAAAATACAAAATTTTATGTTTTAAACAATGATCTATAGCATAAAAGTCACCAGAAAAGGAATGAAAAAAAGTCTAGACTTGTTAGATTACTAGGTTGCATTGTGGTATGAGACAGAAGGAAACCTCCCTTTTTCTTGCTCTCCCTGTTTTATATATGTCTACAGAAACCTGATTAAAAACTGTGATTCTTGGCTGCTGGATTTTTTTTATTTCCCTTTTCTTTTTTCTTTAATAAAAAGCATCACAGAGCAGTTGAACATAGAAAAGTGAATTAAACACTCAAGTCTTCTCTTTTTTTTCAGGCTGAACAGCTCAAGTAAAGGAAGCAGCAATATTTCAAGTCTTCAATAGCCAGCATGAGTCAGTTACTGTTTGTTTCTCCCATTTTCCTGCTTATAAAGAAAAGTAAATTGTAGCCTGTGGAATAAAGGAGTGATCTATAAGCACAATGTTTTTCTGCTTGCCAGGGGGACTTATCAAAAAATGAGTGACAGTAATATCTACTAAGATATTTAGATCTCTGCATCGTTGAGCAATGGGTCATTTCAGTGCAGGTGTGACTGATGGAGTTAGCAAGTCCTATAACTTTACATCACTTTGTTGTTTCACTGAGAAGTGCATGCAGCTCCTGGCACAAAAGTATGCCTCTCTCAGGGAAAGTGATTGAAGCTATTTTGCAGTATTCAATTTGGCTTGGGAGTCTGAAAATTCAACTGTTTACTGAATAGCTCATTAGCCACTTAGTCAAAATAAGCCAGTTGGACAAAGATGTATTTTTTTTAGTTGATCCACAAGCAAATTGTGGCTGAAATGGATTACAGAACAGCTCAGCTGGTAGACTACACTGCAAGGATATCTCCAGTGAGATCTTTAAGATAAGTATTTTGTGCCACTCCACCCATGCACAGAACCTGTGGACACATAGTTATGGACTGTATAGACTCTAGGTCAGCACAGAGAAATATTCCACCACAAAATCTATGCATATCTTTTCCCTGTGACATTTGTAAGAAAAAAATCCACTATTTCTTTCTTATTTTTGACTATTGCTCACCAGAACCTTAATTGAAATAGCTTAAGGCATTTTCTGTAGAAAAATCAGCAAGCCTTACTGGAATTGCTATTCTAGTTTAACTTTGACCAAAGAGAATAAAACAGTTGGCTTAGTGATGTCGTTCACTGACAGAAACAGAAATTTATTTTTTTCCTGTAAAAGTTTTTCCTTCCAAAAAATTACTTTTAGCTGCATTTCCATGTTGAAAACAGATTTTCAGCCATGATTTTTCAAAATGGTGTCTGGAAACAGATGTGAGTGAACATCTGTGAATGAACTTTCATACCTGTGGAAATATTGTTCATGTCAGCACAGGAAGCATTGTTGATACATAAGCCACAGTATACTGAGTGTTGAAATTATTTGCATGTCAACATCTGGAAAAAATTAAAATTCTTGACTTAAAAATCTTGGCAGAAGATAAATGAAAAAGGATTCTACTTTTTAAAATAAAAACAACAGTAGACTCCAGTTAACCTTTTCATGATTTATGCAGGCTCCCTACTTTACTAAATTAGTCAACCGACATTTTCTAATTCTTTTCTTTGTTCATAGAATTGCTCCCCACAGCTGTGCAAGACCGTTAAATTTGTCATCTTTTAAACCACATAGAGGTAGCTTCACTTTCTAAGTCCTCACCCTAGAGAAGCACCTTGGCTGTGGCACAAGGCAGCAACAGGACATTGTGGATGGGGAGCAGAAACAGCACATGACTGCTGCAAGCAAGGTTCCCGTCTTTCCATCTTGTGACAGTAGACTACTGTGAGGCCCGACGTCTGCTCAACCATAAAAGATAATTTTTCAGAGTCCAAATGATTACTGGAAGACAAGACAAGATCCAGTGACTAAAAAATTGCAGATGGCCTGAAGCACTCACGCAGGCCAAATTCAACTTGCAGATTTTGAGAGCAACAGCTTGCAAAAGAGAGCTCTTTGCCAATGGATTTACCAGATATAAATTACTTCTTCAAAGTGAAGGGGCTGCCCATTTTTTCTCACATCATTTGAGTTGTTAAGCTGGAGAAAATGTCAAGAAGATTGCAGATTTTGCAAGATATTTTTATTTGAATGGATCATAGGTGCAAGGGTATTGTGTTGGTAAAGCTCTGACCGTACCAAGAATATCAGTCTGAGATCAATTCTAAGTTTTCTTATACTTTTGTTATTTGCGAGACATGCAAATTATTAATTTTCTTGAACTGTATATTCTTACTGAAACAGAATTTTTGCTTCCAAAATGCTGAACGGATGACCTAAAGCAAAAGAAAAATCCTTTTCTTAAGAGTCTCCTTTAGAGCCCAGCATTTTATTTGGATGCTCCCATCCTAAAAGTAACCATAAATTGGGTTTCAGACTTCTCAACCCTCATGAACAAAAAAGTTCAGCAATTCTGATGGGCTTTAAGACATCATTAGTGATGTGCACAGACTGAAGAGAAGATTCTCCTTTCAACAAAGCCATTACCACCCTACTTTATATACATTAATCTTCTGTGATGTTTTAGTTTCTCCCTCCCCTTGTGAAAAACTCCTTGAGAAACTGTAGGAAACAAACTTTTAGGACTCATCACACAATCAATATTCAGTACATTAAAACCTCAACATATCTCAATGTAGATGCTGAACATTTAATCTCTGTCACTAGCCCTGTGTACTTTCTTGAGTACACAGAAGGAATTTCAATAAATATTTTATAGATCTTTTCAAAGGCTTATTTTTTTCACTTTTGTCATCTTCTGTTTTACGGTTCCTTTTTATCAAAAGGTACAATTATCATCTGGACAATGATTATGATATTTTTGAGGTTCTATAGCTTCACGCTAACCCCTTGATGAGGTTCTTTTTAGTTTTAATTTCATTTTTCCTGAAAAAAACATTAGAAGTTTTCAATTGAAAGCTCTCTGGTTTTAGGGTTTAGTTTTTCTCATCCATAATTACCATTAACACCTCTCTGAACTATCTTTCTAATTGTTTTATTTTTCAGCACTTCTTCCTTCACAGCTTTTTTAAAGCTGTAGTATTGATTGTGGTGGGAATTAACTTACCATTTTAAAAATAATTCTTTAAAGTTTCTCATTTAATTCTTGGGGGTTTTTTAATAGCTCTAGGAGAGAGCCAATAAACTGAATTTGTCTAGATGTTCTGCTAGGATTTTTCCTTTATTTTTCAGAACAACTACCTTCCCACATTTTGCTCTGTGATGGATGAAACAAATGAATAAAAGTATTAGATCTCCCCTGTATACATCACCACTCAGAAATCATTCTAGCACTTCCAAGTGTTAGAACTATAAAAGTCTAAACTTCATGAAGTACAAACGAGCATATGATTAAGTGTTTATTGCTGCATTTCACAGATTTCGCTTTTTTATTTTAAACAATTTACACTTCACTTAGTAAACTTGCATCTGAGAAAAACATGGGCAATCCTAGTGATGTGGAATTTTAGTGCTGTTTTGAAGAGGTATCATTCATTATTGTTCTTATTAATTTCTCAATTATAAATAAACATTGCTTCACTAAATTGCAAGTGTTCTATTGTTTTTAAAGACAGAAGAGAAAAATACATGAAAACACAATCTCTTAAGCACTAAACATCCAGTGAGAGGCATGAATAGGATTATTGGAATGACTGAGGGAAATTTTACTTTTTAGCTTTATTCACAGTTTCCTAGTATATTCTGTCCTGTCCCTTTCAGTCAAGATCTCTCCATTCAATAGTTTGTCTAATTAGATCCAGGGAGTTTGTCTAATTAGATCCAGGGTTGTGATTAATTTTCTGTATATTTCCTCTGTCATTTGTACCTAATTTTCTTTTTTTTTCCCCCTGGGGACAGTTTGATAGCACCTACAGGTGTCTATATGCTAAAGCAAAATAAAAGTCACAACAAACAGCTCCATCCAGTGGCTCTCTTTGTGACTGTGTTTCCCATGTTCATTTTGAGCAAGTAATTTAGATGAATGCTTTGGAAAATGCGTGTGAAGAATATGAATATCAATATGAAGTAAACAAACATCCACCATAAGTTTCATTTTTCTCCCATAACTTCACTTTTTTACAAGACCAATTTCCTGTTTATGATTATGAGAGGCAACTGCAGAATCTTGTAACCCAAAGATAAGAGGGAGCTTTTTTTATTCTAAGCTGCCTGATATGGCAAATACTGTACACATTCACAAAAGAAACACTTCCCAATAT
Organism: Parus major; assembly: GCF_001522545.3. Taxonomy (NCBI): domain Eukaryota; kingdom Metazoa; phylum Chordata; class Aves; order Passeriformes; family Paridae; genus Parus; species Parus major. Next base: position 95,295,580 of record NC_031769.1, read on the forward strand.
AATAGTTTTGATTTTAACTTAGAAATTTAGAAGCAAATGTATTTTAGGTTTACTTTGAGTCTAAGGATTTTTTTTTTTAAATCCAAGGAGACCAATACCTAGTTTGTTAGTAAATAATAATTCTACAACACACACAATATTTTTATTGCCATAGTCAGTTATATGTGCCTTTCTGCAGTAATGTTACAAATAAAATTATGAAAAAGCTTCAAAGCATCTTGACAGGCAGACAGCCAGCAGTGCTTAGAGATTATTCTGAAATAACCAGATTTCTAATTTATAAAACTGGGACAGAATATTTCAGGGAACCATCAAAAGGGGTTTTGGGAAGCCACACCTCTAGCCCCATCCTTTTATCCCATGGACCCTTGTTTAATGAGAAATTCAAAGGACCATGCTGGAGAAGAGGATTTGCAGAGGAATTTATTCAAAATGAAGCCATAATAAGGGTTTTTGAAAACTTTTGCATACCTACCAATTTTAAAGCCTTTACATACCAAATCTATCATGCTACATATTTTATTGTGTAAATGAAATATAAATGTGAGAAATTAAATATATGCAAGAAGACATGCATATTGCTCTGAGGCTAAGGCTCCTTCCTTATTGTTAGGCCATTTGTTTTTCAGGTTAAATATGCTAAAATATTTTTTTCTGTAAATTTGACATGCAAATTACAAATGAAATTGCTACGGTTTTAGTTTGCAAAAACAATTTTCTGAAATTATCTGCCAAGTAATTTTTTAATTATTGAAGAATTGTATTTTGACTACTAAAACACTGCTCAAGACTGGGAATTTATGCATCTTCACAAACTCTTATTATTACTCTTAAGCTTCTATTTATGCTTTTTATCTTTGCCATGAAGTTTTGTATCTGCTGCTATAGATTCATATGTATTTGTTTCTTTTATTTAATAGACATCACTTAAATATCAGTCTGCTCTGAAAGTAATTCCTGGATTGCCACAGAATAAATGCAATTTATTTAATGATAAGCAAGGCACAGCTATTCATTATGCCTAGATTTAAATATGATCATAATAAAAATAATCCTGATTACTCTAAAACAAGTTTGGCCAAATTATTCTCTGAAATGTAGCAAAAAAAATTAGACAAGCAAGTACAAAACTGTATCTTTAAAGATATCTTCCTCTGGGTAAACAAAGAAATGATTCTATTTAAAAAAAATAATATGCTGTTTTATCTTAATTCCATATTTTTAATGTTATACTAATACTGAAAATAGTATTTGTTCACTCAGTATAAGATACCAAAATCAGTGGCATAGAAATACAATTTAAAGCATTAGGGTACTATGCTGCCAGAAATTATAGAAGCACAATACATTTTTATTCCAACATCTGACTGGGTGGAAATTCAAGAAAATTATAAAGACCTGTAGGTAGTTCAGCTACAGGTGATAAATTCTCCAAAGATCAGCACATTTCTCCATTGAAGATGGATGTGGTAGTCTGGGATCTGATATTCAATTTTTTGCTGTTTTACTTGTAATAATATTCCAGTTTGAAAATTTCTCTAACCAAAAATTTCCATTTCTGCACCATATTGTACACAGTGCCAAAGCTACTGTTGTGGAACTGGTCATGAAGTGAATGTGGAAAAATGCAACTCAAAATGAGAAGGCAGCAGTACTTTCCAATAGATGAGCTATGCTCATCTAAGTCCATGACACAGCAATAAGTCTAGACACAGCAGCTGGTAGTTCCAATTACATCTTACTCAGGGGATCTTCTCTTGTTCCAGGTCAGAATTTTCATAATTTAGGAGCAACAATATGTGATAAAAGCATATAAACCTGTACAAAATAAGTCGAAAAGAATCACAAGGTATTTCATCATCAAAAGAGCAAAATCTACCAAGCATTCATAATATACTTAATTTAACAAATGTTAATAGACAACATTTGATGGTTTTATATAAAGACAAAAAAAAATTCCACAGATTTCTGGGGTTTTTTTACTTATATATGCATTATATAATTTATTTTTATGTTTGGACTTATGTCTAAAAGGAACACAGGTTTATGTTTTAGAAAGCAGACAACATTGCTGCAGTAGTTATGTAAGCCTATTATTTTCACCTTATTGGGCTAGAATCAGTAGGGCAAATACTCAGTCTTAGCAAAGCAGACTGAAATATGGTATTGAGACTGGAAGAGATCCGTCTGGACATGACCACATGCTGTCATAGCCATATCCATCACAGCAGCCAGCTTGACACTCCCCTTAGGAGGATGTGAGGTGTCAAACCTTCACCACAGTGATACTTAGAAAAGATGCTCAATTGTGATACTAAAACACTAAAAAAAATAACAAAAACAACATTCTGACCAAAGAGGTTTTTGACCAGGGATTTGACTTTTGCTTCAGAACATGTGTGCCACGTGAAGCACTCTGTACCTGGAGTAACAACCAAAACTACTTAAAATCGAGATCTGCATTTAATGATGTGAATATATATATTTGTGTGTGTGAATGACATAATTTCCTCACATTTTTTGTGAGTGGCATTTAAAAATAAGAATTGATTTTTATCTTTAATCTATGAAACACTAAAAGAAACAGAAAAATTAAGATTCCCATTCCCTTTGCATAGATTTTTAGCAAGTAAGTTTCTATCTGCTGACAGAAAAATAAAACTATCATTCTATTAAGTATGTATTACTTCCCATGCTCACTGGCAACCTTAGAATTATCATTTGAATCATAACATACAATTTCCCATAGCTGTCACTTCAGGAAAATAGTCACTCTTCAGATTAGATGCTTACCATAAAGAAATACCAACAGAAAAATAGCGGGAAATTAATATATTACATACACAATTTTCACTTGCAGATCTGGAAAAGACACAGGAAGAGAGAACTATGAGATACCTCCTCTAGGTTTCAGTGCATGTTAAAGTACATTGAAATGGTCAGAAATGGTTTTATTGCTTCATCAAGGAAGCATGATGTACCTGATAAGAGAAGTCATAAATTATACAGAAGGTTTCCTTTGACTTCTTAAGCTCCTACATCTTTCGGTCACAGGCTCTGTTAGAGAAGCAATTGAGATGTTTATCCCAAAACCAAAACATTTCCTTCTCTGCCAACTGCAATCTGCCATACTGCAGAGACCACTCTATCTGACTCACTTACAGAGAATATTAATGTAGACTGACCACACTGTTAGATGTAACCTAGACCTGCTAATGAATTAATAGGGCTTCTCTTTTGCTTTCATAGCCATGGACTATTGATTTCTGCAGCAGTGAGACATACAAAGTAAGACTGTGCTATAAATAGATTTGTCTTGCCACATTAAATCTTACAAAATTGAAGGATGAAAATTCTGTATAACGCCCTATTCCTATATTTGCTTTATATATTGCTTCAATAAATCAAAAATGGAAATAATAAGAGGACTTTACATAATTTTTAAAAAAATTTAAAGAATCACAAGAATTTTTTAAACTTACCTTTAAAAGCCTGGTTTCATGTGTCTCAGAAATCAAGTCAAACTGTGGTAAAGAGTCCTTTTTCTCATAGCAAAGAGTATTAGTAAAGAGTTTTGTGACTCAGAGAAACTGAGATCAGAGAAATTTCAGTCTAATTAACACTTGTGTGGAAAACATGTTATAGTGTCTGTGCTTACCCTAGAATATAAACAACTTTCCCTATTTTTCACAATTTTGCAGTTATTTCCTTAACCTCTCTGCCTGGCACCTAGTTGACCAGCTCTTCCTCTCTTTGGGAACTGGTCTCAAAGACTGCAAATACAACAATTACTAAACAAAATAATCAGAATTACATGTGTCAGAGGTGAAGGGAATGGGACACAATAGAAAACTGCTGTGCTTCAGCTTAAACTGCAATTCCTTCTCCCATGAAGCCCACCTTTTCAGTTGCCAGGCAGCTTGTTAGGCACACAGACCACAGAGACTGCATACTGGGTCATGTCAGGTATTTTTGCTGTTAATCAGCTACCAGTGGTTAGAATGAAAAAGTTACAATTACAGAGAAAATATTTCCATTATGCAAATGGATAGGGAGGAACATGCCACTCCATCAGACCTGTGATGCAGATGATGACTTCCTCCTTGTCCTTGCCTAAGTTTTTATCTAGTGCCTCTCAAATGCTTTCATGTTTTTAGTAAAATGAGTCACTTCTCCATCTTACAGATATTTTTTTAGATATAAAACCTGTGTGCTACAATACAGAAACAGAAGGGAACCAGGATGCCTCAAATGCACACTGTGCTGTCATTTAAAGACCTTTTCCACAAAGGAAAGCAGGACTGACTCCCAAAGCAGAGAAAATTAATATCCAGTATTACTTGCTGGAAATAATATAACCAGTTCTGTCTCATGATAGCCTTAGGCATTCCATAAGCTGAATAGGTGTTGAAGTGAATAAACTATTCAAAGCTAAAACTTCACAGCCTGAGGTGTTATAAACACAGTTAAGAGGAAGCTGCAGAGACTTGGACAACCATTACCCATATGGCACAGGGCTCCATTCACCTGCATTATCAATAGAGTATCTCTTCCTCAGAGTTATATTAAAAAAAGAACTGCTTTTCTCCCTCCAGTTCATGATTTATAATAATAATAATAATGTTTCTAACATGGAAATATAATTCTTCTCTTAGTCTTTTCTTATCCCTCATTACCTGATGCTTTTATAGTATGGAGATTTATTAACAATAGCAGTTTATTTTTGAAAAATAAAAGTGACTTATGTCCTTCTAGCTATTTTGATAGCTGCATTGGGAAGCTTATTCAAAATTAAGTCACCCAGTTTTATACATAAAATAAAGAAGCTGATGAAACACATGGCTATTAACTTCACAAACAGCACTTCCTCTTTGAAATTATAATCATGAATGCAATAAACTCATAATCTCTAGGAAAAAAGAGTTTTATTTTCCTTTTGAAAATAATTGAAACAAATATCTCAGGTATATAATGACAAAGAAATGCAAATAAACTAGAGAGGTATGTATCAGGAGAAAAAGCACTTTGTAATGAGACAGGACATGAATATTGCTCCTCACATACAATTCATAAAGTTATGCACCTTAGACAAAGGCAATAGTCAGTAAAGTGTAGTCTGCAGTCAGCAATTACCTCATTGAGGTATCTAACAGTAATATTAACACTGAAATAAGAGAAAAAAACTAATATATTTCACCAAACCATGCGATGCCATGCCCTAGCATCAAATAATAACAAATTTGACTCATAAATCTAAAATGAAAAGAAAGAAGATGTTAATCCACCTTGAGAGAAGTTCCCAAGCTTCCGTGCTGTGTGGTCCTGGACAGCTGGAGGTGAAAAGATGTACTTTTCTCTAAGGTTTGCAATCAATGATGCAAGGTGGGGAGGCTCGATACTGTATCTTGAATGCCAATCCCTGTACTTGATTATAACTGTAATAACTTAGATTGTTTTTCAAATCTATTTTTGTACCTTTGCTCCATTATTACAAAGCATATGCTTCAGTATAAACTTGTTTTTTGGCCTAAATTGTAGACCAAACTCCGTAAATGTAAACAAAAGTATTTTGTTCACAATGTACGACAAACCTTAAAACCAAGATGTTGATAAACAGCACCAATCCCCCCTGTTTAGCAAAATGTGCCAGGGCCTCTCTGACCTACTATGTGAATTGATCTAGAAACTGAAAATGTGAGAGTCCATGCAGAATGGTTGAGTGACCAGGATTCACACAGAAAACTGTCCGACTTTCAGCAAATAGTGGAATGTGCATTCAACACAAAATATCTTAATAAAATGTTTTCGCAAAACTATGAGAGAAAATATTTGCAAGTCTTCTTCTTTAAAACTAGGAATCTCAGCTGGCTGCTGCAACAGATAATCTGATGTAGTCTGGATGAAAGTAATTTGCTTTTTAAAGAGAGCACCATTAAAACCTAATTTCTTAGATTTAGGATTAAAATCATAAAGACCTTTCAATTGAAGTAGTCTAGTAGGAGGCAAACCCATGCCATGCTAATCTGGTTTCTGAAACTGCATCTAGCTAGAGTTAGATCTTTACCCAGTTCATCCTCCTGACAGCAATTCTTTTAAAAGTCTTTTTCATCATACCTTCCAGTCCCCAGCAAAGAGAGAAAAACGATTTCTGTGTTCATGTCAACCTGGCAATGAACTCCATGCTCTCTCTCACTGGTTTAAGCATTAAAAATTTCAAATGGTCTCTAGGTAAGCAAGGAGGCATATTGTGCTGCTCTTTTTATTGCATGAAAAATATGGACAAATCATTCCATTGCTAAAAGAACCCGCAGCCTCCAGATTCTGAAATAGCACTTCATTCCTCAGACACTAAAACTGTTCCTCTCTGAAGAGTCTTTTGTGACACAAACACGCAGAAAGCCTTCTGGCTGTTTTATTATCTTACAGAGCCGTGTGTTCTTTTGCAGAGGCCCCACGCCTGCTGCAGCACCAGCACCATAAATAAACAACACACTGCCACGCTGGAGAGGATGAGCCCTTTCAACAGGCCTCCATGGAGAAAGGCATCTCAGGGCTGCCTGCTGCTTGCAAAAGTGGAGTGTGATGAGCAGCGGGAGTGGGGCTGGCACGGACAGCCCCTCAGGAGAATGCTGGCTGGGAAAGGTTTTTAATTTATCTTCTTCCCTCAGTGATCATCCTGAGGATATTAGACTTCTACAAACTGATGGCCTTCCCCTTGGGTGCTTTCCCTCTTTGTTTGCTCTCTCCCCTCAGATGTACCTGCACAATGCTGACAATGGATACACCGCTAGGAAGGGAAATCAGGTAAAGACGAACCTGGGTAACAGGCAGTCTGTGGGAAATCATGAGCAAAACTTACCATCAGAGGTGGTGGGCTGCCCTTTTGGAGGGCACAAAGGTATAAAGTAAGTCTGTGTAAGTATTTTTGCTATCTTTTTATGGCTAAACGCTGAGCACTTTCTGCTTGCTTGAACAATTGGATTTTTGTCTGGTCAGATGGCAAGGCTAGTATGAGTTTAGATCAGAAGAACTCTGATGTGTTGTCATGCATAGCATTCATAGCTCCATGCTGTCAGCAAGAGGAGGACTTATAAAGCCTGAACCTACAGAGGTGGTATTTGCATTCTTCTGCATGTCTCAGGAACAGCTGACAGAGGTCATCTGGCTCCTCCACTGCTTCATCAATAGCAAATGGGATTTGGAGATGCTGTCACTTTATGCAAGGCAAGCTCTGAAAGGTACCATGTCAGCTGTAACAGGGAATCCTGAGCTTCTGTAATGCCAAATAAATTCTGGACACCTTCGACAATTATAGAATTGTAGAATAGTTTGGATTGGAAGGGACTTTATAAGTCTTCTAGTTCCAGCCTCACTACCATGGGCAGGGACAGCTTTAATCAGATCTGGCTGCTCAGAGTCTCCCAAACTGGCCTTGAACACTTTCAGGGATGGGGCATCCACATCTTCTCTGGGAAGCCTGCTCCAGTGCCTTCCCACCCTCACAATCAAGAATAATCTTAATATCTAATCTAAACCTACCCCCTTTCAGTTTAAAGATATTTCCTCTTGTCGCTATATACCCTTCTGAAAAGTTCTTCTTCATCTCTCTTGTAGGCCCCCTTTAGATGATGAGAGGCCAAATTAGATCACACCAAAGTCTTCTCCAGACTGAACAATCCAAATTCTCTAATCTTCTCCTCATAGACAAGGTGCTCCAGCACTCTAATCTTTTTGATTGCCCTCTTCTGGACTTGATCCAACAGGTCCATGTCTTTTCTGAGCTGGGGACCCCAGAGCTGGGTGCAGCACTCTAGGTGGGGTCTCACCAGAGCAAGGGGAAAGACTCCCTTCCACTGCTGGCCACACTGCTTTGGATCCAGCCCAGGAATTGGCTTTCTGGGCTGTGATTGCACATTGCCAGGGTGTGTCCAGTCTGTAAAAGTTTATCACTAGTCCCACAAATAAAGCCACTTGTGAGCACATTGCAGCATCCCTGAGTAGCCTGGTGACATGAGTTTTATCTATGTAGGGCACAGCTGGTGTCCCTGGAGCTATACATAGAAACTCCTGCAGCCTCTGCCTGACATAAAAGTGCCTCTCTGGTCTGATGTGGTGAATTCCAAAGTCACATCAAATTCTTTTTACTATCATTTAGGAATTTTCTGTACACAAATTAAACATTTGGTTCATAATCTGTACAAATGTCTAAGAATCTTCCCTTGCTAGAGAGTTAATATTATTTTCAGAACTCAAGGACTGAAGAAACCAGTATTTGACACAATCCCTCTGAGAAGACTGGCTGACCTACCTCCAGGGTACCAGTCCTACCTACCTTCAACCCCATTTCTCTGAGACAGAGTATTATTGCAATGCTGCTGTGTACAGTGGCAGCTGTGCAAGAGATTGATTTAAAAAATCAAAATGGATCCATCCCAGCAAGTAAGCTATCACTGAGTAGGACTAAAAAAGAAATATGTCTTCCAGGCAAGTAATAAATGAGTGGCGTTAGCAGCATCCCCAGTCATCTTTTCATAACTCACTAGCAATTATTATTCAGCCAGAAACTACCATAGAATGATATTGTATGATATTTTTCTTCATGCAAGATTCTTCTTTTTCTCTATTCCAGATTTGTCATCCCTATTCAGTGGTCACTTTCCAAAATCTCCAGACTCCATTTCAAGTCTGTTGTATGTCTTTCTACCTGGTGACCCTTCTTTCAGCTGTCAGGTTGTAAAAATTGATGTCAAATCATTCACAGTGCACTGCCTCTGCTTCTGCCATTTTGTTAGTGCCATTCAGGTCTGATAAATCCTGATGAGAACTTAGTAGGAATAAATTCAAATAAGTGTTTTAATTTTGTTTGTAAACAGTTCTTTCTTACTTGATGCTCACACATAAAGTAAAACTTATATTTCCCACACTATAAATTTATTTCCTTAAGCTCCACTAATAAAAATAAGAAAAAAATTGTGCCCTCTTTTTTCTTTCAAAACAGTAAAAACATTCATGCATTCAACATTCCTAATTTACTTGAAGTACGTGTTCATATATAGTATTAAACATGAAGGGAGTAGAAACACTATCCTGTCTGATAAGTAATAGAGCAATTACAGGAGCTGAAGGGAAATTCGAAGACCAAATAGCCAAAATATTATTTCATTGAGTAACTGAAAACAGGAGGAGAAATGAGGGAACCATTAAGACATGAGCATACTTTACACATAAGCTAAATAGTATCATCCCAACAATTTCAATTTTATCACCTAAGTAAATAGTTTAATAGTAAGGAAACGGTGGTCCTGAATAGTAAACTAAATACAAAACTGAAATGTAGCAAATAGGCTGCTTGACAATTTTAAAATATATTTATGCTTGCTAGGTCTACTTATTTTCTAACTAATGAGGAAAAGTACTCAGAGGGAAAGGATAGAAAGATAACTAAAATCAAAATACATAGCTTGCTTTCTTCTGAAAAGCTTGGTCAAATTCTAGGGCTCACAGATCTGTAGAAAAGAGATATAGAGCGAGCTGGATGAATCTTCCAAGAGAACATATAACATATCTTAAATACTAGATCTCTTTGAAAGTCTCTGATGTCACCTTCAAAATTGGCCTTTTGTCTGTTGTTGTCCCGTCAGAGATGCAAAATATGGCAAGTTCCTGTTAAAATCTTATTCTTTTTATTATACTTAAGATATGTGTAAAGTTCTAGTGAATTTCCTTGCCTGTTAAACATCTTTCCATTACACAGTGATTTGTTCTTAAAGATCTGACTAAAGAAAAATGTTTCTTTGACCTCCTCCAGGTTTTGCTGAGAACAAAATTGAGCTGGGTTTCTAAGGTCCTCTTTGAACTTGATTTCCCTGCTGAAGAAAGGTTACAGTTAAATTAGGAGCTTCAACAAGTTTCTAAAACTTATATAAAACCCTGTCCTATAGACTTCATCCTCTGTTGAGTTTTAGTTTTCAAATGACATAGTGTGTGCTATTTAAATCTTTTCTTCCTATCTCTTGCAAAGTGTATTATAGTGTAATAGAGCTATGGAAGCAAATTTGTGAGTTTTTCATGCCCATTATTCCAGAAAAATCTCCAATACAGTGATTTTGCAGTCTTGATAGCAATTGTGAGCTGCGTGAATTATTGTGACTGCTTCATTTATTGTTCTGTATAAAATGGGTACCATTAGTTAAGAATAGCACATAAAAAAGATGTTTTGCTCATTTGAAATCAGAATTTATGGAACATCTAACTTCTCCAGGGAAGAAATTCTTCTTTTCCCATGTGCCTGAGAATAAACAATTGATGATGTCTGTGATATTAATGATTCTATGGACACCCCAATCTTTCTGTATTTAGGCATGGCTGATATTTGTGGAATACCACCAAGTCAAACAACACAAGGAAAGAAGAGAAGGTATGATTTTTAAATAGGTTTCTCTTCCACTCAGGAAACGTGACTGATATCTGTTTGTCTGAGCTTCAGTTCATCCTCTGGCAATCTGTGTAGCAGAAGTTATTTTGATTTATTATCTCATAACTTTTACCAGCTCTCAAATTGTTGCTCTCAAGGGAATCATTTCCAAAACACATTTCAGCAGTGGTTCATATGCAAGTACTTCCTATTCATCAGGAAGCAATCTGCAAGAGAAAAATCTAACACATCTCTTCTCTGTATCCTCTGCAACAAGATCCAAAATCTTCAATATTGAGAATTGCCTATGTTCTGAAAAGTCAATTCCTAGAGAAGAAAACTATTCTACATTTGACATATGATATTTGGGACTTGATCCAAACCTTCCAGCAGCTTCACCAGCTACGGCTGTGTGCAGATGGGTAACTTGCACCTGGGCAAAGATTTAAATACTGAGATTTTTTGGGTTTTAAATTTCAGAATCTACTGAATCTTTTGAAAAACCTCTGAAAAAAACTCTGGAATTCTTTTCCAATCTTTTTTCTCACTTTCAATTCTGGACCAGAATGTGATAAGTATATGAGCCTAGAGTTGTGTTTTGCACAGCTTTTTCTGTTTCAGTTTAATCAGTGATATCATCCGGTTGAATAAAGTGATTAGCCAAGTACACAGGCTGCAAGTATTAGCCACTACACAGGTTTGGAGTAGATTACAGGTGAGCTGTAATATATAGCTGTGTCTGATGCAAATTTTTTGTGGATTTTATTTAACCCCTTTGTGCTTTTGCTTCTGGATGATAAGCAAGATGAAATCAGCAGAATCCCAGGAGGAAATAATAAAACCTGAGATCAGAGAATAAACCAGGAATGACACCTGGTGGAAGGAGTTGTGGAAAAGGTATGGCAGAATCAAATTTCATTACAGAAAGATTCAGAAACACTGGCCCAGAAAGACATTGTGAGACCTGAGATATTAAGTATTTGGTCAGAGACCAAAGTGTCTGCTCATAAGTTTGTCCATCAAACTATTACAAAATAAATACTGATAAAATACCACTTACTTTACAAAAGAAAATATTATGTTCTGGAAACTGAGTTTGTATGATTTCTACATGAGTTTTTATATTACTCCTCTTCTATGACTATGAGTGTCTAAGGCAAAGTCCAGTTGCAGTATAAGAGATTTGTTTACCTTCAGCATCTGTTGTACACATTCTTCTGGGAATCCTGAAGTGAAGAATTAATTAATATTTTCTCCTTTTCCATTGGCTCTGTCCTCTATGAATAAATAATGTTGGTCATTTGTTAAATATTTGTTGTCTCACATTTCTTGCATCTCACATAATTAAAAAATGAATAACTGCACTATTAATCTCCTGTGAAACCTCAGCATCAGTCTTCACCTTTGCTTCCCTGTTACATTGCCTAGTCTCAACAGGGCTCTTCTTATCTGAAGGCTAAAACTTTTCTAAGCTTCATTTTGACCAGAGTATTTACAACTCTTTCGCTTGGTTCATTAATTACTTTTTTTATATTCTTCTGTCTTTATTTTTGAGTACCATTTTCAATCTTTCAAGCATGTGCTTACTTTGCAATATAATTATATTTGTATGTGTGTCTTCCTCTTACCACTGCTTCTGGCTCCTTTTGTATAGGTTAAAAGTTATTCTTTTGATATTTTCTAACTTTGTTTCCCTCCTACATGACTATATGACATTAATGTTTTTATTAAGCAGACTTTGGTCTCTCATACTTGTGTCCCAGGATTATTTCCTACCTCAGAATTACCGAGGCAGATTTTTGTGTTAATCAGCGTAAAACTAGGACCAGCTCACTTCTATAGTCTTCAATATATCCAGTAAAATATATTTCTATTTTATTTCTGACATCCACAGGATCATTTTGAATCACTCTTTACACGTAAGAGATCACAGTTTATACCTAGCAGGTAAATCTCACTACAACAGTCTTGCTACAATAGAAAACTATAGCTTTGCAGGAAATTTTCTGCCATCAGAATCTAGAGTTAATTTTTCCACATTTGTCACAAACTCATCTATCCTCAAATCCAAGCCACAAGCTACTAAGGCAGCAAAGAGTAGGGGTGACTGGCTTTTTTCTGCAGCCACTTAAAGAATCAAAGTGTTTCCTTCAGCTGCCACTGTGTCATACGTCGAGGTGAAGTAACAGCCATAGTGGGAACCTCCCCACCTGGAAACCTCCTTTCATTTTGGTACAGGATGGCTCTCACAAGTCCCACCAGTTCCATTAGTAGTCCTGAGAGTGCCTGAGAATCAAGTACAGTTTGATTAGTCCTAAAATTCCTCACATATAATGGCTACCCACAACACCCAAAAGAAGATCTGTCATTTTACACCACCTGTGTTGGCACCATCCTTCATGAATAAATATCTAGCCATCCTTTCTCACTCCATATGAGCTGACATTCCAGGTTACACTATAACTACATTTTTATAAGATGTCCTCAGTGCAATCTTTTTGATTGGGAAGCTGCTGCAGTGATGAGAAATTTGATAGTCCATCAACAAATCTGCATGTACTAATTGATCTGATATCCACGTAAGGCAAAACTAGCTGACCCCTTTGCAAAGTCAAGGCAGAGAGAAAGCTTGTGAAGCTTTGCAGGAAGGTTTTTCTATATTTATTCCCTGTGGTGGCTTTGGGAAGAGGAGGGAGGGGGGGTTTTGCTCCACAGGAAAAAATATTATTATCACCAAAAGGGAGAATGAGGTATTCAGGGACTATATATCTTTCCAAATATTTTTAAATGGATGTGATTTTCTGGGTTTCATGATTATTTTATGAAGGGGTAACAAACTGATCCCATAGATTCTATTCTCCCTTGCACTTTTCTGTACCAGAGGTTACCTGTGCTTATATTTACAATTTACACTTTTAAATTATGATGCTTCTTTTACATTCCAATTAATTGTTCCGAAGTTTCATGCCACTGTTTACAATTCCTTGTTTAACATATTTGAGGTTTAAGCCATAGTGGTCTCCAGGCAAGGGCAGTGCTAAGCAGGCAGCATAACAATGAGTTTTAACTGCACTTGCATAAAAATAAATGATCACAATTAGGGGATGGTCTGTGCTGCAGAGCATTGTGCAGTTCAGTAGCAGGGGTTTGCCACGCACTGTGGATCTTTTGCTGCAAAATTCCTAATTAGTTTGTTTTCTCCTATAGCATATTTGTTTGAGTTGTATCCATTCTTACCAAAAGACAAGAATTTTCCTTTCCACACAATCCTCAAGGGAGATTTTAGGTCATCTTTCTGAGTTACCTTGGAAAGTGGGCTAGAGTTAAGCTTTTTGGGTTTTTTAGAAAATCTTTGATGGTATTCTGGCTACTGTTTGCTCAAAATCTCTGCTACAAGCCCAGCTGAAGCATTCAAGGTTATGCTAATTTCAGCTGGTGTGACAAGCAAGGTTGTAAAATTCAGGTATTAACTAAAGCCTAAAATGTGAATATTTATGTCAAGTTTTTGAATTGCCAAGCTGGTACTCTACATTCTCCAATCTTCTAAAGGTGCCTACCTGCTCTTACAGGGGGAACTGGAACAGGTTTCCTAGAAAGGATGTGAATTTCCCATTCCTGGAAATGTTCAAGGCCAGGCTGGATGGGGCTCTGAGCAACCTGCTTTTGTGGAAAAAATCCATGTGCAAGGCAGGGGGGATTTGAATTCAATGATCTCCCTCCCAAGGCCATTCCTCGAGTCTATGAAAAATGGTCATATTATCAAGAAAATAACTCTCAGAAAAGCATAACCTCTACATAAATATTCAATCTTTTAATAAACATATGTGAGAATGGAGTGATCTGAGTAACAGCTTTATGAATTGTCAAGTATAAAAATCCACAAATCCTCATGACTGTGATGTTGGTTTCAGTGAGTAACTCTTGCTGCTGCTGGGATTAACGTAAATCCTAAACACCAAAGAAAGCAAGGAGAAGAAGAAAGTATATTCTCTGGGGTATCAAAAATTATAGATTTTTAATTTTTTTTAAATATTTCTATATACATAAACACATACAGCTACATAAGCAATGAAAACATCTAGGGGGTGCTATTTCTCCCCAACTGGCTTTGTCCCCTACTCAATTATGAACCTATCTGAAATGCCACTAGACAGAAGGGCCTCTACTGTCCAGCAAATACTGAGTCAAGCCCAGAATTACCTTCATAAACATCATTAGCTTAAACAGCTCACAAAATGGCAGCACTGATAACCCAAGCCCCAGGCTCCTCTAACTCATTTGCTCAATCAATATCTCCTCTTTGACTTTATCCATTGAACATTTAACAGGTATTTCTTTGGGAACTTTGTGCTAAATGTGAAACATTGACATCCTGAAGGCTTGCAGAAACTCAGTCTAACAACTTGGGATTTTTATTACCTCTCTCTTTTTTTTATTTTTCTACCCCAAGGAGGAGGAGTGCAAACCTTTTTAGAAGAGTGTAGTGACTTGACAGAGAAATCTTGGAATTTCATTGCAGTCTTTTTATTGGTATATAGAGTTTATTAAATGAGAAGAGGTTTAGACAAAACCAACAGAATCTGACTACCATTTCACACCATACCTAGTGCAATTGTAAATGAGGATTGCATGCATACACAGTCTCTGACCTTTGCTTTTAGGGCTATAAAGCTCTTCTAGTTCTAATGACAAATGCTTTGGAGACTGTTCCATTTGGAACAAACACTAGCTACAAGGTAATTTGAGCCATCTCTTATTTCTGCCTCTTACAGATTTTCTTTACAATGGAACGCTGCGATTAGAAAACTCTCACACCAGCAATATGCAAGCAAACAGGTTGACAAAAATAAAAGTGACTTTAGAATAGCCACTTGCATCCAGGAGCTGATTAAGTGCAGAAAAGACCATTGCCATACAAACATTTGAAGCGAAAGACAGGGAGGGATGGAGGGAGGGGAAGTGTTTCAATTCATCCTATCTGTTTAAAACAACATTACACCGTCAGCTATGCTGAAAGCAATTTTTTCTGTGTTACACTGTCTGCATTAAAATCTATTGGACCAATTCTCAGTAAAGCAAGTATCAAGTGAAGTCAATGGAGTGTCACCTTGCAGGAGTAGATACAGATCCATATTTCAAAGTTTGTCTTTGTAATCCTTGTAGCAACAACATCGCTTTCCCTCTGAAATTTACCCATTCCCCTTTAAAGCTCAAAGAGATGCTTGCCAGCTGTCCCTGTGAAGAGAAAACTGCTTTAGCCCAGATAACTCACCTAGCTCTAAACCTTCTTTTTCTCACCATAAACTGTGGCCAACAGTGAAAATTCAAAAAATAATAACAAAAAAAGCCAAGTCATCTACTCTCATTTATTGCACTGTTGTAGATGAGGTTATGTTACACTTATACTTAGTTACTCAAAAGATGCATATTGTCTGCCTAACAGTACTAACAAATTTAGACATGTTATGCTTTGCTGTGATTCACTGTATTTCACCATAAAATGTACAATATTTCATCAGCAAAGGAAAACAGAATGTCTTTTAAATCTTAATTTCTAATAAGTACTTCAGTGTTTACAATGAATAAATCACAATGAAGTCCAAAATTTATCTATGGAAATTATATAAGAATTCCCATATTATATCAGTATAATATGCAATATATGATAACTGCTTTACTACAGATAGAACGTAAAAAAATTATTCTTGTAAAGCTCTCTTAAAATAAGTTGAAGCCTATGTAAAATAATGATTCATTAAAATGGCTATTAACTTAAAAAACACACTTTCTCTTCCCAGAACTTCAACTGTGGTCCTAGCCAAAAGCCTGTATTCTCTATGTTACTCAATCCTCAGTTGGTCTCATTGTAAGGACCCTCCTGAGAGGTCTGGACAGGAAACCCCCGGTAACAAATTACAGATTTCTACTTCCAGAGCTAAATTAGTAACCTTGTTAGATGTAACAGCTGAAGTCTGTTATCCCTTCTGGAAACATGAGCTCTTCTGTGGTTCCCAGAGAGGGATGTGACAGCCGAGAGTTATATTACTTTAATTGATTTTCGCTTGTATCTTGATCATTCAGAAATATTCCCCTTTTTAATCATCCAGGCTGTTACAGTTTTTTCATTTTCTTTTTCCCTAGCACACATTTATTAGAGCTGTTTTTCCCACAAAAATTTATGAGGGAGGGAATTCCTGTATCAGTCTTTTTTAAGGTGACCCTATGCCCTAGCGTCTTCACAAAATATAGCATTAGCAAACTAAACCAGGCTGTGACTTAGCAAAGTTCAGAGATAATTCAGGCAGTGAAATCACAGTGATACAGTGTCAAATGTTTTCTTCTGCACTATAAAGGAAAACATTCTCTTTGAACTCAGCAAGGACTTTGTAGGACAGGAGGATTATTTGAACCAATTTTCAGCACACTCTTCTCAAACTGTTCTGTGTGTTGGAGGAAAGCTGCAGATCCCCTGGATGTAAATTGCAAATTGTTTCCCCCAGTCAGATAAAGGACACACACAAGGTTCTCCTTGTATTTATGTGTCTGGTGGTACTTGAGTCCGTGGCAAACACTTAGTCAATAAGAGCAAACATCAATAGCAATAAAAAAGGCTTGTCTTTCCTTTTCCTCAAAGTCAATGGAATCTGTCTCATGTGATTTACTCGCCCCTTTTTGCAGGTAAAATGGTCCCAGGGCTGGAACAATTCTGTTTGATAGGCACATTTTACAACTATTTAAATGGCTGTCAATATCATCATCCATCTTCTGCCATCAGAAGGGTTGTCTGGCTAATTTTTGCTTGTCACATCTGCACTGACCATATGCACATAGGGACTGTGTTGATATCACCCAAATTTCTCTAATTCAGAAACTGCAAGGCAATTTAGATGCCATTAAAACTTATCTAGCATTGCTAAGTCTTTCTAAGATCAACTACTAAGGATAAACAATCAAGATCCACATTTTCTGCAATGCCCTTTTATTTTTCCATTTATTCATTACAGATCACTGAACTGGTTTCTGTAACATAGCTTAATTTGCTTTAAGAAGGAATGATTTTCTGGTAACATTGTGTGGTTAACCAAATATCAGATGCCATATCCCAGCTTCAAGTTTGACTCTTGAAGGAAAGAAACAGAACAGAATGAAGGACAGTCAGAGCTAATCAATTTCTTTTTGATTTGTCAAAAAATATGGATGTGTACTCTGAATCACCTTAGCCCTTGTCCCTAATGACCACTATACCTTCACACATTTTAATGTCTCAAAAAGAATTCACAAAAGGGAATTTGCTAAGTACAGTCTTGCAGAACTAAATGGACTTTGCTAGTATTTGTGTGGTGTATCCTAAACACCAGCAAGCATTTCATCAGGCTTCTGAGTTGTTCTCTCTGCAAAATTAAAAGAACTCTGTGATATATTTTGAAAAGGAAGTATTTAAAGAACCTAAAAATACACCAAAAATAGGAAAGGAAAGCAAGGGGGCCAATGAAAGCAATAAAGCATTTCAAGAGAAGGTGATATTGGAAGGACAGAAGGGGGAAAAGGAAATAAGTAGAACAATAGCTGTGTAAAAGACTCAATGCATGTATAAATATGATGATTCAAAAACTAACAAAGTGACATCTGTTATATTAATTGCATGACTTTTGGGGGTGTGTCTGGAAACACAGACACAAATTTCAGCAATTACAGCACAGCAAAATTTTGCTCCAAAATACTCTGTTATATTACATGGAGTATATCTTTTCAGGTAAGGACCTGACAATAAAGCTCTCAGTGTCTGTGTTAATATGGCTTTCCTGCTTCATAACAAACAGATCACACTTGTCACATACAGTCTGACCTCCGTGGAATTTTTCACTTTTATCAACTTTGCCTATACAATTGTTCAAGACCACTCATGGGGCTGTGTCCCCCTTCTGGAATAAGCGTCAGTATGTTTTTTTTTAAAATGCCCCTTTTCTTTCATCATACATAGAAATGTGATCAAGTCAGGGATTTTCCTTGATCTGAGACATTGTAATGCCTAATTTCCTGCAATGAATCTCAAATAGTGGTATCTGTTTTTTCCATAGAACTGGAAATATTTTATTTTATATATATTTTGAAGGTCGGGAGATCAAAGCCAAATGTATGGCTCTTGATATCATAGCCTGTCCCAGCTACAAAGTAAAATTACTTCACTTGAGCTACTGTCATAGAGAATGTTCAGCATCCTGTCCAGGATACAAGAAGGAATTTTACACTCAGTTTGCAGTGGGAGAAATAAAGACAAAAAATATTGCTATTATAAGATATAGAGAGAATATCAAGTCATGAATAGGTTGCAGTAAATCTTAAAATCAAACAAAACAATAATCTGATAGTAAACAAAAAGATTTCTGTGGGTTTACTGCCAGATGCTGTAAACTCCCTTTGACTGTGGATTTAATTGATGCTCCATTCCGACATCAATAGATGCTGTGGAAGTTTGACAGTGTCCCAAAAAGGCCTCAGAATAGTCCCAGGGAGCACAGCTAAACCTTGCAGAGAATGACACATTAGAGAAAGAGACTCAACCTTAGTAACAAGGCTTACAGCATTACACTGGTTAAAGATTATTACTCACAAAGAAAAGGATTAGAGCTTCCTGTTTAAAACAAAAGCTGACATAGTGTTTTATACTTATATATCCCCAAGGAGAGAGAAACAACTGTACCAGACAACTGCACAGACCAAATGAGCTGAGGTGTTGATGTGGACTGCACCTGCAAACATATATTGTGAAAAAAAAGTCTCTAGAGCCCCTGCCTATAGAAGAGCAGGGAAAGGCTTCTTCACAGAGGTCCTGGCTTATTAATGTGTTAAGACTATGCCTATTCACTTAAATGTGTACAAATACACCAAAATCAGTAGCAATAATGGACCTGCATTTCAATGCCCTATGAAATTTGTGCCTCTCTATCCTCTAACCAGATTTTTTTAACAGGTTTTAATTGCAAAATAATTTTATTTTTCTAATTCTTATTATTGGTGTTTTGTTGTTCATTAGTCTCATCCTTGATATTACTCAATAAAGCAGAGCAATGAACAAGAGTAAATATGTACAAGCTTCTCAAATGTAGTGCAGAATGTGAAGTCTAGAGCATATATATATATATATATATATAAATTCTTGTCTGGAAAACAAAAATATTAGAAGTAATACAAAGTTTAGTATGACTCACAATCTTGAAAAGCAATTCAGTTTGGAGAAATTATGGTTTTGTACAGTCCTCCCAGACTTGGCTTTTATGTCCTGCAGAAAGCTATGTCCAGAAAATGCAATACCAGCAATATAACAATAAAGCTCAAAAATACTTCATGACCTTTAAAATACATTAGACATTACACATCTGCGTAGACAGTAGAACACAGCAATGCACTGTGCAATTACAATTACATTTGTAATTCCAATTTTCATGATAGTCGTGTGTGTAGCAGGATGATCTGCCCAGAATGTGGAAAAACAACTCTGACAGTGCCCTGTCTGCAAAGCTATCAGTGGTGAACTGAGAGGGTGTGTCATTTTGCTTTTGGTGTTGAATTATGTTAAAACCAGTCTGACTCATCAATCCCAAAGTTAAACACCCTGATATCCAGGTGAAGATGTGGCAGACACTGTAAATTACCCTTATCAAAAATGCTGAGCTGGTACAGCTGGCCTGAGACATATGACTGACAGTCAATCACTTTTAACTCTGAAAGTCCAGTCCCACTTTCAAACAGCAGGTTCTTCTTGGAGTGTGTGCAGAGATTCCTCCCTGGGGTAGGGATGCCCCTCAAGGCTAAACGAAAGAGATTTGCCCAAGGTCATTGGTATGGGTGAGTAACATCAATCTCTACTTAATAACTGTTTTTTCCTTGCTGGCTTTAATATAGCTGCTTTAATATAGAACACTGTACTATTCTATTCTATAATAGTAGTTTTAGCTTCTATACTGTGTAGTAAATAATTCTGATTAAGATCTTTTTTGTCTATTAATTTATCATAATGGGTCATTCCTTTTTTATATAAATATATCTTGTTTGCCATCTTTAATCCTACAGCACAAAGTTGAACAGAGCTTCAACCACACCTCTTGTAATTCCTTAGATTTAAACCACTGAAAAAGTCTGGGTCCAGGATTGAATCCATCTGCAGCCAGGCTCCTCTCTGAGAAGGAGTTTAGAAAGAAAAGGGTCCTTCCCACACCTTGTAACTCAGTGGGAGGACTTCTCTAATAAACTGTCTGAAGCTCCCCCTCCAGCCACCACAATGTGATACTATTTGCTGATCTATCTGTGACAGATTTAACGTGTTGGCAGATACAACTTTCATCCTCCTGACTGCTTTGCATGTCAAATCTCAAAAGTAGTTAGTAGAAGTCCTTAGTTTCAGCACATGTTCTGCACTTTACTCACTAGATACTAAAAATATATGGCAGATATTTGTAAAACATATATACAAAGGATTCAACTGCAGACTGTATTCTGACACAGTTCAGTGTGGGTTTTTTCTACCTTTTCTTTGAACTAGTTCATAGTCTAATATAAATTGAAATGTCAATACCTTGTATGACATTTACCTTGGCCTAGCAGGGGATCAAGAATAAAATAACAAATGGATTTTCTTCCTGTTCAGCCACTCTACAGAATGCTCATATTTTTAGCCAAGGTATTTTTTTTAAATACCAATTTCACTTATATTTTGAAAGTGTTTTTTCTAGTTTTTGCCACGATCCCTTGCATCAAGAAGCAGTGGCTGCAGACTGGCATAGCAGTACTCCTGGAAGCATCTGTGCTAAATCACCTCTCCTATGATAAGATGCTGAAAGAGCTGGAGCTGTTCAGACTGGTGAAGAGAGGTTCAGGAGGATCTGATCAATGTGTACAAATACCTGTGAGGAGGGTGTAAAGAGGACAATACCTGGGAGGAGAGTATTAAGAGGACAGAGAGAGGCTGTTCTCAGTGTTGCCCAGTGGCAGGACAGAAACACACGAGGTCCCTTTGAGCACCTGAGAACCCTTTTTCACTGGGAGGGTGGCAGAGCACTGGTGCACATTGCCCAGAGGGGTGTGGAGATTCCCACCTTGGACATATTCCAAAGCCATCTGGACATGGTCTTGCTCAACCAGCTCCAGGCAACACAGTGTGAGCAGGGGGTTGGACTAGAGCACTCTCTTCCCATCTTAGACACTTCCATAACTCTATGTTTCTGTGAAATCTGTTAAGATGGACTGTGTTTCAGAAGACATCCAAACCAGCATAACAAACGCAAGGTCTTTTATAGAACCTTTACCTAGAGACCTAAATATCCTCAATTGTATGCACGAGAAGAAAGACAAGAAGAAAATTAATAAAGGAGGAAACCATTATCTGGAGTCACAGTGGAAAAATGCCATATGAAGACAAACAGCAACTCTAAAAATTAGAATAATATCATTTATAAATAGTTTAAAAGTATTTTTCACCATTCAGGATTTCTTTTTTTCTGGCTATCAGTAATAAATAGACATCTGTGGATATCAGGAATGCCATTTTATGACTTTCAAGGGCAAAATAAAGTTATACTTACTAAAGAATAAATACACAAAGATTGCCTACTGCTCAGTGATTTAACTCATAGAAATGCTCTGCATTTAAAATTTCTTGCATCTGAAAGATTTTTTCTTTGTTTTGTTTAATGTTACCAGAATGTCAATTCATTATTATAGCATCTTACTAATGATAGAGGATACATCCTTTATTTTTCCATATCCCTTTATTAACCTTACCTATGAAGTGCTGCATTTCAAGAACTGCAATGGCCAGTAAGACAAAGTACTTATTTTAAATTATGCACTTAATTTGTAGCTATGTAAGTGCTCAGAAAGGCAACCTGCTTAACTGAAAGCTTGCAGCTGCAAGATGACATTGGGCACACCCTTCAGTTGTATTGAGCTGCATTATTTCCCCCTCAGTACACATCTGGAGGACTTATTCTACAAAACATGGAAGGATGGTTTCAGAGGGTGTCCCGTGGACTAAAGTTGATAAATTGTGAATTAGTTTACATGGTAATATTTGGTTCCTGATCTGTGCTGTCTGTGAAACACTCCCAGCAAAAGTGGAGCTTTTACTCTCCCTGGGCTGTCTGCTGCTGAGCCCTCTGAACTCGAATTTATCTTGGCAGAAGGCAAGAAAATTTGTGTGAGTAAAAAAGATTTACATACATATATACATACATACATACATACATATTCCTACCTCTACCAGGAAAGACAAGAAAACACTTTAGCAGGCCCACAGGAACTTCCAAGAGATTTCATTTTTAAAACCAATTAGGAAATTTCTGATTTTGGAGGGACTGGGGAAAGCAGTGGAACATGCAAGCAGAAAATCACAGCTTTCAGATTCTCATCAGCACTACAGAAGCATACGGCTGCAAGCTCATGGTGTGAATTAGACTATCTTATGAATAAAAATGGCATGCCCTTAAGACATATTTGCAATTGAGCATGCAGCTTAATAATTTTTAATTTTGTTAATATCTGTAGTTGCTAGATAGAACGTATTTTTCTTATTACTCCGCGGATGGGTTTTTTCACTCTTTCTCCTATTCGAATCCAATAAATCTTGGCATGTGCAATGTGATGGAGCTAAGAGTGCTCCATCAGTCTGGAATCATTTGGAATCGTTCCCGGGCGAGCTCCGGGGCCGGGGCAGGCGCGATTCCCGTCAGTGCGCAGCGCCCTCCTGTGGCCGCGCCTCGGAACTGCGGGAAGGGAAAAATGAAGCTGACAGCCATGGTCCACGGCAGTTTCCAAACCTCTCTTTTCCCCAGCCTTAAAGTATTAATCCAAGGATAAAGCGCCAAAGCTTTATTTTCTAAGCGCCAAAGTTAAAACTAGTTTTTATTTAATGACATATTAGTACAAAACGCAAACTGGCAGGTTATCCAAACCCTGCCCAGGCTTTGCTTTCTTATGTCCCACTCTTCTCAGTAAATCTGATTACCAGCCACAGTAGATGACAGACACATTTTCAGGGCTCTTGTTTCCTATAAGAAAAGGATTTTTACTAAGAAATAGTACAGGGGAGCTGCTTTTATAGGTGAAAGTTATCAGAAAAAAAGCTTCATGCTCTGATCTACACCAGCAGGGCAAGGCTACTTTCAGGGAGGCAGAGGCACAGGCAAGGCAAGGGCAAATCATCTGGAGGCTGCAGCCAAGCAGCTGCTCAGGGAATTGCTTGGGTTATGTGGCTCCTCAGAGGCTCTTTTTTTGGCCTTAATTTGCTGTGCAATAGAGAAAACAGATTCAGCCACAGCTCTGCATAATTACTTGAATTAATGAGACAGTCTCGCAACTTAAAAATGCACAAATACACAAAAGAGATGTTTATTTCAAGCTAATATATCTATTTAAATCAAATCCTGGTAAGAATCTACTTACAGGGCACCCGCAGACCCCCTGGAAGGGGAGGGTGGACACAATGCATCCTCATCTGTGCAGGCACCTCTGGAAATCAGCCTCGGTTAGGGACTTCTTTAAAAAGATCAAGAAAAACTACAAGATCACTCCTGTTTTCAATATTCTCACACTACCCATCCTCTTCCTTTTACTCTGGTGAGAGCAGATTATTTCTGGTCCAGCTGTATTTAGAGCAAACTCGTTTGGTGACATCAATGATGAACTCTGAAGGGGTCCAGTTCCAATAACCAGAGTCTGTCTGCCTTGATGCAGACATGAGCAAAACAGCAAACAAATGGAAAATATACTCGGGTTTTCAAAGGGAGTCACATCTCTCTGCCAAAAGAAACAAACAAGCGAACAAAGAATACCACCTTCATTCATCCTTCATTGGGTGCACAGGATTTTAAAGAAAAATACCAACCAAACAAATACAAAAAATAAAAATAAATTAAAAAAAAAAAAAACAAAACTGAGCAGACTTCCTGAGAAAGCTCTACTGAGTCCCTTCTCTGCATATTTTGCTGGTCCACGCTCTCTGTTTCCCCTTCTATCTCTGCTTTTCCTATATACACTCCCCTTAATTACTAGCACAAAGCAGTACAGAAAAAGGAAAGAGAGATATATAATACATCCTGCTTATGCATGGTCCTGCTTTCAGTTACCACAGACAGAATTTTCCATCTTACAGCAATGGTGAAACCCACTAGTGCCAGCAGAATTCAGGCACCCCCATCAGGCTCCTCTCCATTAAAACAAGCAGTTTCTGCATGTAAGTCAGGAGAACCTCGTGAGATTTGTCCATTGCTACATCCACAGAGATGACCAGACTTTATCAAATTGCATGCAAATCTGCTTCATGCAGAGCATCATGCAACCTTCCTAGAGGTTGTGTGGAGTGGAATACCAGTAGCACCAAAATCAGATATAATTCCTAGTTGCTTTCAATACTAAAGTTTTATAAACAGGTACAATGCCTGTTTGAAAAAGTAAATTTCTCCATCGTTCCTCACTTTGTTTTAACATTTATTACACATATAAACCAGTGCAGTATCCTCAAAACCCTACAAATTTTACATAGTGTCATGTTATATCAGTCTTTGAATGATTTAGAGCAATAGTATATCTGAAGGCTTACAATAAGGACAAGATCATGAAACTTGGTATTTACTCTGCTGTTACTGGACAAAGAGGAAATATCCCAGTTACAATTGCTAAACTGTAAGAGAAAATGCTTCCAAAAAATCAATCTGGATAATATATTTATCTTTTTATCATATACATACCAGATTCTACAAGTATTTTATAACCCTTTTTTTTTACAATGACATATATTTTTAAAGGTAAAAGTAATACATTATATGAACTAACAAACTCGTTAAGCCCAGTATACCATAATTCCCAAAACTGAAGGAGCAATCTGAAATTATTTTATATGCTTCACTATCTAGAACATATTTTTAGGTTTATTTAAATGCAAAAATGAGAAGTCTGTCTCTCTAAACGTGACTTATAATTTTGGTACATATTGTACCATTCTTGCTTATTCATACATCTCCTGGCATCTTTAAAAAATGGTAATAATTAAGCTGAGTGTAAATACAAGTCCAGTCCTGTTAAATTTATTATGAGGAATTATTTGTAATATTTATGGTGTGATTTTCTCTTATACTATTGCTTTCTCTAGGAAGATGCATGAAGAGGATGTTCCTGCTGCAGTTTTCTCTTGAGACTTCTGCAGCTGTGTATAGTGAGTTTATACACCAAATGACCAAAAAATGTTAAACATAACACAGCATGACTAAGATACCAATCTCTTAGACTATTTAGCTTATAACTAAAGTTATGAATTTTTAGTTTACAAGCATCAATGTTGATTGCCACAGCTGCTAATGAGGCATGAATGTCCAGTTCCCTTTTAAAGTCTTAAAATGTCAGAGCAAATAAAAAATACTAGTTTATCTCTCCAGACAGATTTCATCAGCTACACAGACTGGCTAACTGGATGTTGGTTTGCTCAAGTATTGAGTATTCTCAAAGAGAAATTGAAAACAGTCCAGGAAGTCATCAAGAAACCAGATGCAAAAACCATAGGCCATTAGAAACTGGTTGAGAGCAGGAAAAGCTATCAAAGGCAATTCTGCATTCCTATAACCACTAGAAATGCTGTCTGTACAATGCATATTCTACATATATGTTCATAGCTCATAAAAAAGAAAAAAAAAAAGCCTTCCTTTTCATTCAGTTTTTCAGAACTGGTATTCACAGTAGTGATAGATTCTCTAACAAAGAAGGGAGACCACTCCAGAAGAACATTTCAGTCTGCTTCTCATTGCTAGTCAATAGACTGACAGAAAATAAGATGTTCATTTGAATTGCAGCTTTCTTACTGAAGATGTATGTAAGTGAATGAGCTCTGAGACAGTATGGAAGATCTCGAAAGATTCTTCGTAAGACACTTTATAGAGTTGCAGTCCCTGCTTCTTGCCTCCACTCCCCCATGAAAACTCATGAAACCAAATGACTTCGTTTATGCTGTGTCTTGGGCCAAATTTACCACAGTGATAATTATTTTTATTTCTGCTTTATATTTCAGCAAAACAGAGTCAAAGAACACTTTGGATTTCTTTTGCCCCAATATTATGCCAAAGAAGTTCAAAATATGACAGGCAGTTACTTTTCGGGGACAAAAGTAAACGAAGAAACAGGCAGGTTTCCTGCTTTGTTATACATCTTTAAGTGCATTTATTTGCATTATAATATGTGCTTAAAAATCTTGATCTGACTAAATGCTTTTTAATTCCCACTACTGGCTTAACTCCTGCAGAATGGGCTACTTTGCACAAGCTAGCTCTCATGTCTGAACAAAAATTCAACCTCAGATCTGAAGAATCATCTGGAAGAAGAATGTAATGACCCAGCAATATTTCAAGGGAGGTGGGAAATCCAAAAAAATCAGCATAATGAAGAGAAATTATCATCAGATCTGACTATACCTGATTATATTCTGTATCAGCACAGTACCGCAGGCATGTAGTGCGCTCCCAGAGGTCTAGTGCACGAGGCAGAATCCTTTTCTAAATACTGTCCTTTCCAAAGACAGAGGCTGTATTTCACCCATCATATAAAAGAGTTATGATACATAAAAATTGAGAGGTTTGGTGGTGGGTTTTTTTTCACATCTGTTTATTGGAAGTTTGTACAATAAATATGCTGTTTAATGTGTCATTCCTGTGGACTGAAGTATACAATTTTATCCTCTGTTTTAGATTGTTAGAAAAACCAAACATTTCTGGCATTAGTTAAATAAAGACTCTCTAAACACAGAAACATTAATAGAATGGCCCAGGATACCCTAGAAATAAGAGAAAATTATTGTTTTAATACTGTTGAGCACTGAGAGCATGGTTGGAGTAGTCAGATTTTCACAGAAACCTCTGCCATTACACTAAGCAGTCAGAAGTAAAATGTGTCATCTGCTGCTTCTGTTTTTTCTCATTGTTCCCAAAATCTAACAGAAATCTAGCCAAAATTATGAATTGTCTAAGCTTAAAAGAGTTTAAAAGTAACAAAACAAATGTAGCCTGAGAATGCAGAATCTGTGGAGGGGAAGGGAGAGATGGTGTATCTTCAGGCTTGGGAGCCTTCCCATCAATAGGCCAAATCTGTTATCACTTTGTCATGGGCGTGTCAAGAGTATGGTGTCTTAGACATCTTCAGCATATGGAAACAGAAGAGATAAAGTAAAATAAACATAGCAGATTATGCCTTGCTAGTTATCTATACCTGAATTCCAGAGATGATCCCAGCAGGATTTCATTCCTGCATGGAGTTTGGTGCATCTGCTATCATGCAGTCAAAGACCAAGGATTTTCTTCTCCATCCCTTCATCATACCTGGAGTGACACTTCAGAAAGCACTGAAGCTTTATTCAAAGGGATTGTTTGTCTGCTAGAAAAAACAAAAACAAAAAAAAAAACCAACAACAACAAAAAAAAAACAAACACCAAACCCAGATAAAAGAGAATTATGGGATGAGAGGAAAAAATCATTTTGTCAATTCAAAATCATCCATCTCAAGGCAGGTAGTTATTTTCTTTTAAAATGCTCTTTTTCCTACTGTTTCTTACCAGGCTAATTGTGTGAAAGAGTTTTATTTCTGGCCTATTGCAGTTGGTATTTGTTGTCAGTATAGATGAACTGGATAAATTCCCAGAGATCATCTGTGACTTTCCAAACAGAAATACCGTAAATAGTGCCATTTGCTTTCAGCTTCCTTCTTTCACAGCTGTGAAAATTACATTTTCCTGGAACACTGTTGTACAAATTCTGAACTCAAGATGACTTCCAAGGTCCTCATATGTATAGTTCAGTTGGTTTCCAAACAGGAGATCCAGATGGGTGCTACACTATATTCTTAAAAACTACTAAAAATGTGTAAGGGAAAATAAAAAATTTTATAGACCAAATCATTTGACACAAAATTGTTTCTTCATAACTTACAGGACAATTTGTTGTTAGATTTTAATAATGTGTCAATCAGAAGTCACAGAAAAGCTATTGCTGATAGTAAACTCACAGTTTTGGCACAATTCAGCACACTTCTCCACTGGTTCATAGCCTGAGTACACATTTATAAGACAGACCTCTTAGTTCTGATAACTGTTTTGATAAGCCTTTTCTCATGATAATGGGTGAAAAATGCTTTCATCACTCCAGTTAAGGGAAGTATCTTGGTTTAGATGTTGGATCAGGTAGCAGTTTGATTCAAATGTCATTTTATCTTCAAATCCGTTTCAAGTCAATGCAGTGATTAAATGCTTTCACTATGTACTCTCTTTTTCCAGAAAATAAATATTCTTCCTTCCTGTTAGAAGAGCAGCTCCTTTCAGCATCTTCAGAAGCAACCTGGTGAGAAAGTAATATAACACCCTTTTTCCCTCACAGCTTGCTTAGGTATTTAGGTGTGATGCTCAAGTTGCTTAAGACTGTGAGTTCTTTGAATGCGTAGTGTTCCATACCACAAACTGCTATTTAAATTACATCTCATTTGCTGCCCATTGGAACATTCACACTGATGATTCAGACATCCATCTGAACACCCTTCAGGAAGTAGAAAATCACAAGTGAGCACAGTTGCACAGGACAGGGTTACAAAGAAATCAATCACAGATGCAGGCAAAGGTGGATCGCTACCTCTCACACTCATAGCAGCATATAATAGCACATAGGAAATGGTGCTTAAAGTCATTTTAAGTACTACAGTTAATGGCAGTTTCAGAGCACAGTGCTGCTGTACTGACTGGATTTTAAAAAGTCAAATGTCAGCTCTTCATCTGCAATCAAAGCAATGACTATGACACCCCCAGCTGAGCTAGTTTCACCCAGATGATGACAGGAAGCAAACTTTAGTGTTCACTGAGCATAATCCCACTTGTTATTTCTTCCCATTCCTTCAAGACTCACTTTTCTACTAATTCTGAAGTGTGTATTTGTTATTTTCAATTGACTGATGATGTATTTAAGACAAATATTCACAGTGGTACTTGGTGCTTACTTGGCTTCAATATATGAAACAGCATTCATATGAACAAGCTAATTTTTCCAAATGTTAATTCATTAATTGTTTTGATCACAAGTTTTCTCCATGATTCACCCATTTCCTAACTTTGATCATTCATTTTATATTATGGTATTTTTACTTCACTGAAAGAATACCAGACACTTTTTATGGATTCCTTGTCTTCTCAGACATTGTAGCAACTTGCCTCTGTGAGGAAAAACTGCGATTTGCGAAGCAAATAAAAATACTCACACTTAGCACTGAGTCTGAAGTTCCTCTCACAGAGGACTAAAATCATTATTGGTGTACAGTGAGAAGCATTCACAATGAAGTGAGAGAAGAAAATGCAGTTTAACGTGCTGGAAAGTAGGTCACCTTCACTACACAACATAAAGGACCTGCAATGCAAAAAAATTTCCTGAGAGCTCAGCCCCCTGTTGTACAAAAAGAGATGACACCATAAAGACAGTACACCTGAAACCCAGCAACACACTGTCTGTCCTGCAGAACAGATGGAAGGGACATTGCTTATCACCTCCACCTGATCCAGCTTACAGGGGGTCTGAGGATGACACCACCACTACTAAGGCACTACTAAAGCATAACTTCAAAGGGCACAGTACTTTTATCACAAGGTGGTATCTTTACTAAAGGAAATACAAATCTTTGCATCATTTTCAGGTGGAGGGAAAAAAAATATTTCTCAATCTTATATTAATTTTTTTTTCCTTCTTAAAAACAGTAACCCTTCCCAAATAATTTTGAAAATGTTTGGTTCATTTTCAGATTGTGTTAACTGAGTGCCTTTTCCTTATAAAAAATATTGAAGCAAAAATGCCCACTTCAACCTTGCTTCCATCTCATGCATTAATACAGGCAAATTTCAACTCTTTGTATCCCAAAATATGAGAAAACTGAAGAATATTTAAAATTTCTGCATCAACAAACTGTTACATTTAATGATAAAATTAGCAAGGATTTTTCCACTAACAACTTTTACCTGTAATGTCTTATTAATGTTTTGAGAAGTCTATTCAACAAAGCTATCAGTTCCTTTTCTAAACTACTGAAATTGTTATGTGTCTCTTGTCTGAGACCTATGTAATCTCCTTTCCTGCAGAATGCATATTTACCTCTATTTTGTTCAATTAAAGTGCCTCCTTTAATCTACTTGCTCTGGCACTAGGATATGTTAACTGTCTGTTCTTTAACCACTTTGCCATAAATAATTCAATTAATTTAACAAACCCATGATTTTCACATTACTCTTTAAATTTCTTATAGGAAATACTGTATCTTGGCATCATAAAAAATATGCATTCCTAAGATTAAAGAAGTGTTATGAGATATCTGGAGCAGCTGAAATGCTCACCACTATCTGAGAAGTAGTAAATGCACTGTTACAGCTAAGTTCACTTCTAAGATAAACAGATTCCCATTTGAGAAATCTTTCTTCCTTTCATCCCCAGGTTTTAAAACGTGTGCATTGGTTAGATACTTTTCATAAGATACTGAAATGTCATTTGGGTTATACTTACAACATTCATCATAGTGTATCACAGGTGATATACTGCTAAATACTGATTTTGTAGGTACCATAAAATACAGTTTAAAACACATTACAGGGATACCGACTGTCTACTTTTCAATAGCATAACCTTAATACATCAGTGCATTGTCATTTTATTCTTGTTAATGTGAATGTTTTCTCTCATATAAGAGTGGTGGTTTGAAAATAGCTGGGTTTTTGGTTTATATTCATTATTATGTGCTTCTGTCTATGTCCAGACTCTTGCTCCTTAGTTTTGGGGTTTAAGTTACTCTTGTACATAGAAGAGAGTTTTATCTAAACATTTCCAAAATACATTTGGGTTCTGTACCTTCAAAACAATCATCTCCATAGGCCTCAATAAAAATGATAAATACTTCAGCACAACAAATATAAAGCTGGATCATAGCTAGTCTTTAGAACTATAACATAAACTTATGTATATTGTGAGAAGTTCTGCTTAAGCCCACTTACCAATAAGTAACTGTTTTATTTTCTAACAACAATTTTAAACCTCTACTGCCATATTCTACTTCAGCCAAGGCTGCAGAAGTTGGAAATCCCCCTGGGTGCAGAGCAATCCCAGCTTGCATTCCCCAGCAGATTGTGGGAACACTAGTGTGAATGTCAAGGCTCACAGAAGCAGCCAAAACTCAGTTGCTCCCCTACAGCATTTCTGCAGATTTTCTGTGTTGTGGGTAAGAGAACAGGACTGCAAGATTTGCAAGCATGCTATTTTGCTATAATAGTTGTAAAAGAAATGTTTGGGTAAGGAAGAAGAAAAAGGCCAATAAACCTATCTAGAATTTCGAAAATTCCTTTTCTGTCAATATTTCCTCATTGACATTTTACGCCATTTTGAAGTCTTGCTGTCCCTGGGAAGGCCTACTATTTGAGAAGATTAATATAGATTACAGCAAAGCTGACTCTTTCTGACACACATTGAATTATTTTCAGCACATACAAAACAAGCAGGATTTTCAAGTATCACCCGTCAAATTACTGAAGAATTTCATTACATTGTTCAATAAAGACTGTTTTATAAAGACTTTATTAAATGTTTAATATTTCATTGAATCTTCTCTACAGGATCCTTTGACTAAACAGATATTAAGCTTTATCTATCTCAGGTCAACTCTGTAAAATTTTTTGTAATTGGAATGGAAGATAGGAGGAAACTTAAATAACACTTTGTATATCACCATCTGTATTTAACACTTAAAAATTTCTGCTGACATATTGATGTAAAGACAATCAGAACTTTATGAATACAGGAAGCACCAATAGTATGATTAAGAAAGAAACTGGCAAGTAATGTGGCAAGGAAGAAAAGTTAATTTAGCTGAAGCAATACAAGGTAGATGTTGAACAGTAACCTCAGTTTTTAATTAGGCAATGAGACAGGTTCAAGGTCAGGTTGGACAGAGGCATAATCATCCTGATCTAGTTGAAGATGTCCCTGCTTGTCTCAGGGTGGGCTGGACTAGATCAGTTTTAGAGATCCCTTCTAACCTAACCATGCTATGATTCTATATACAATAATATGATGGACCAATAACAATATGGACCAATCCCATCATGAATCTGATAAAGAAGAAGTGTATCATCTTACCCAGATATGAAAGTCAATATTTTCTGGGGTTTGATGTTTTCTACTCCATTGTATTTGGGGCTTTTTCTTTTATAATTGATCATTTCAACAGATTAGAAATCAGTTAATCAAAATTGTTAAAATAGATCTTGTGGGTAATGTTCCCTGTAAATGTTTTATTAAGATTTCTTTCCTTATACCTCTTATTTCCTGTGATGCTGAAGGCCATTCCTGAGCCCATCATTAGTATACTTCCTGAGTGATAATCATTAAGTATATTTTTTCATTTCAAGGCTTTACTGATATCTTGAAATAAGACTAGAAACTTACTGCACAAATTAGTTAACAGGTTTTGTGTTGGTGTCAGGAGAAAGGAGATAATGGAAAATTGCTGAGGCTCACTGCATGACTTTTTTACAAAAAACTAAACAGCAAGGGTGTGAAGGGAGGGCAGAATTGTCATATATACCACTGAGACAACAGATTGATGTTACACATATATTTGTACTTCAGCCCTGATGGGCTTCTTAGCTTACAGCTGCTGTGCTCCAACGGGAACACAAATGGGTCTCAGGTGGGATATGTGACAGTGAGTAAATGATCCCAGCTTCAAAGTGTCCCAAACAAAACTGATGTAATCTCACTGCTGCTTATAACCAGCTCTTTTTGGCAATAAAGCCAACTAGTTTACTATAATTCATAGATAACACAACCAACTTGAATGTGTGATTGGCTGGTGCAATTGATTTTATAATGTCATTCAAGTCCACACCAGCCCAAACTTAAGATACCAGAGATACACTCACTGCTTCCTTTCTCTTTGTACCAATAAGAAAACTTCAGAGGTAGCAGGAAGCAAGTCCTGTATTTCAGATAAAGAAAAGATGATATTTGTTGAAGCACAGCCTTCTGCCTTTAGAAGTATAGGAAAATCGAGGATTTTCTGGAAGAGAGGAAGCTTGCTTTGAAAATACACAGCTGAGACCATGATGATTTAACAGTTCAGGAGACTGAAGCTCCCGGTTTTTTCCTTGTGCAACTACTGACAAACAAAAGTTGTAAGAGATCAGGCTCAAAAAAAGTTGTCCTAGAAAGCAGATGAAGCCACCTCCTGGAAATGTCATTTCTTTTCACATGTGTACACAGCTCAAGAACCATGTGGGCATACTTAACTCTGTGAGAAACATGATATTCTAGCATTATGCTAGCATTAGCCTAACACAGCTCCTTGAAAGCCTCTGGTTTTCCTCCTTGGACCCAAACAGTTCTGTACAAGTTACTGAAATTAAGTCTGCACAGCATTATTCATTTGTTAACCCTCACTGATGCTGCTGGAACTATTAATGCCAGATTTCCATTAGTAACTGGTGTGCTTCCTTACATGTGCTTATATTCACAATTAAACTGGAAATAGCCTTTAATTTTTCACAAGGAACTAAAGAGGATAATTGGATTTTATTAAAATAAATCACTCACAGCTTTTAATGCAAATGCATGGGTAACATCAAAGACACTGAAAAGCTTCTGAAAGAAATAATAATAAAACACTGGATCAGTCTCACGAGTTTAACTGGCAACTTTTCTCCAGCCAGAGGGCCTGTTCTATTAAAACATGGCAAATACATAGCAGCAGAAAAAGAATAAAGAGAATTTTCAAGAGGTGACTGCCAGATCAACACCACAAGAAGTTACTGAGTTTGATAAAGAAATGAGACATCAAGGGTGGAGGGACTACTGAGTTGCCTTTTCTCTATAATTATCAGAGAGGGCAAAATGTGCTACAGGGGGATACAAACCAGGGCAGCTAGCAGGCAGAGTAGTGCTGTAGCTGCAGTTTCAGACCCAGAGTTAAGATATCATAATATCCCAATATGGAGAACAAAAAGTCTACCAAAAAAAAAAGAAAAATTAAAGGAAGGATAAAAGAGGTAAAACTTCAGAAAGCTGCAGGTAAAGACCAAGCCACCAGAGAGGTGTTAAACTTGTGATGATGAGCTCATCATTTGAGATTCACAAATATAAGTCAATGCCAGCTGACATTTACTGGTATTTACATGCTTTACTGAGTTTTCTGATCTCAAACTCCAAAATCTGATTCTTTCACACACTCCATGTCTTTCATCTTTTCTTATTTTTTCTTCATTTCTCCTCTCTAATGATCCCATTCCACCAGTAACCATTGCATCTTATAAACCTGCATTTCAAAAATAAGTATAGATCAATACTTGATGGGGAAAAAAATAAAAGGAGACATCTACAGGGCAAATATTAATGATCAGAACTTTACAAAAAATGTAACAAGATATAGGAAGACATTGATTAAAATTACTAAAATACTTGAACTATCAACACCATTAAGTAAATATTAGTAGCTAGTTCCTTTACTCTTGCCTATCCTCAAAGCAGGCAAAGCAGTTGTGTTGACACAGAGTTTCATAAATATGCTGACCATTTAGTATATGCACTTTTAGTATATTAGCACTTTAACTCTCTTAAATTAAAAGAGTAGAGTGAATTATTTGTCTGGTATATTAATGCAATAAAAACACACTATTCTATAGAATTAGGTACCAGGAAATTTTCCAAGACTTCAGAGGATAGACTTTGGTTTTATATTGTTTGAAGATCACAGAATACTGACAGAGAACATGGAAAAGTTGTCATCACAAGACCACTTGGTGATCTTCAAGCAATCGTGACTAAGAAAGGTGTCTGAGGACAGGAGAAAGAAAATGACACTTCTGCCTTCAAGAAGGACAGTAAAATAGACCCTGAGAATGCTGAGCCTTGGAACCTGATGAAGCAATACTGTAAGCCACATGAACAAGAAGCTCATCAAGAGTAGTTTTTACAGTACCATCACTGGAAAGTGTTGTTTGACCAATCCAGTGAAATGACTGGCTTAGCAAAAGAGAGAGCAGAGGATAGTGAGTATTTTGACTTCAGAAAGGCTTTTGACACTGTCACCCACAAGATTCTCAGAGGGAAACTGATGAGGTATTCACTGGACAAGACAGACAGCAATGGATAGGAAACCAACTGAATGGACAGGCCCAGAGAGGGGGTGGCTGGTGACCCATAACACAAACTCTAGTTTGAGAGCAATAACTACCAGTGTATCCCAGGGGTCAGTACTGGCTCCAGTCCTGTTCAATTAATGACCTAAACAATGGGGCAGAGTGTAGCCTCAGTAATAACCATGAAGAACTGCATGAGGACTAGTCTGACAGGAAGAAGAGGTTGGATAATGGGCAATGAGAGAGATTGAAAACTGTCTGAGCTTTTCAGCTCTATGGGCTGTGATCAGAAATACTGAATCCTGCTGGGGGCCACTTACTAGTTGCGTGCTCCAAGGGCTGCTGCTGGGCCAATCCCATGTAACTGCTTCATTAATGACTTGGATGATGGAACAGCACAGATGATACCAAACCAAGAGGAGTGGCTGATACACCAGAGTCATCTTGCCATTTGGAGGGACCTCAGCAAGGGGGTGAAATGGGATGACAGGAAATTCACGACGTTCAACAAACATCAAATCCTGCACTTGGGTAGGAGTAGCCTCACCCACAGGATAGCTGGGAGCTGACCAGCTGCAATGAAGCTTTGCAGAGAACTACTACAGGATCCTCTCTACCACAGGCTGATCATGAGTGAACCATGCCTCCTCTCAGCAAAGGAGGATAGAAGTGACATTGAGTCTGTTAGGAAAAGCCTTTCCCACAGGTCAGGGATTGCAGTGATGAGCCCACATTGGGAATGCTGGATCAAATATTGGGCTCCTCAGTACAGAAGAGGCGTGGAAATACTGGAGAGGGCTCAGTAAAGGAGCACAAAAACAACTAAGAGAAGTCTCTACCATTCTTATCCACACACGCACACATATGTATATGTATGTACATACACATGATGGAAGAGAAGAGGAAGTCAGACTCTTCTTGCTGATGCTCAGTGATAGGAAAAATGCCAGTGAACACCAATACAGAGAGGAAATTCCATTTAAATGTAAGAAAAATCTTCTTTTACCATGACTGTTTTGGAATACAGGTTATTCAGAGAAGTCGTGGAGTCTCCATGCTTGGAGATATTCAAAATACAACCAGAATCAGCCCTTAGCAATTAGCTCTAGGAAATCTTGCTTTTAGCAGGAGTACTTGGCTAGACCATGCCCAAAACTCCCTTCCAACCTCAGTGGTTCTGTGATTTAAAGTAAAAATACCACATACCAGTATTTCAGATTTTCAGAACTAGAAAATATGACTTAAAAGAAAACATCAAGAGATGAAGTTGATTTCTACATTGGCACTACTGTATAATACTCACAAAATATTTGCCTTGCAAATTATTTTAAATCTTGGGATTACCTTTTTAGATACTGTGTTAAAACCACTTTCATTTTAGCCTACCAATACCGATTTTAAATTTTCAGTTTCTTTTGAACTTCAGAAGCAGAGAACTTTCTGCTTATTTCAGATGTGCTCAGGTGGGTATACACCAATATTATCAGAGAACTTGATGAAAATAAAGAAATAGTCCTGTGGCTAAAAAAATATTGTGTGTTTTTTTCTAAAAAAAACCCTTATAAGCTTGCCCTGCAGTTAAACTGCTATTGCAAACAGTAATAGTCCATTCACATCTATTATAAGAGCAGTATCACCTGCAGTTTTATTGACTGTCAGAAAACAGGTCCCATTTTGTGAAACAATAAAAATCAAATTTAGTGTAAAATCTCCCAAGGTTGTAGCCTGTAACCTTATAACATCAGAAATGACAGCAGTAAGCCTTTTCTTTCCCTCCTTTTTTTTTAGTTCAGATGCCAAAAGAAACCAGAGATTATATTCCAGAGCAGGGAGTCCTGCAGACACAGACATATTACCATGCAGAGGCACAACAAAGGTACCAGAAAATGTTTTCAGTTTGTTTCTTTTCTTAGTGGTCTATACTTCTAGCCAATACAGAAAGGCACAGCCTGTTAGGGATTAAACAAAATATAAAGTATTACCAACACAATGTAATTCTGCTTTTCTTACTCTTTAATGTTTCCCCACTTGTGTTCACATAAATAATTATTCAAACACAGTGAAAGAACATATAGAAAGTGCAACTGAACTCCTCAAGTATTCAGTGTATTGTTTGCATGGCAAAATTTTGGTCTAGGAGGGGCTATGAGAGGTGTCTTCTCACCTGAGAATCACCAGTAGCTTCCCCCATGTCCAACAGAGTCAATGCCACTTAGATACCTCAGTGGCTGAGTATTTCACCCCAAAGTACTCAGTAGCTCCATTCATTTCAATTCTCCATTTCACATGCATGTTGAAATTATAAAAGTTCCCCAAAATTAGAAAGTGATAAAACATGCAGTAATACAGATTATTAGACACACTTTAAAGGAACTCCACAAAATAGAAAATTGCATGCTTCATGGAAGACGGAGAGTTACATCTGAAAACAATGGACCATATTTACATTGGTGATATATTGCTCTGTCTTTTCAAAGAGAAGGAGTCTTATCTGTAATGGAAAGATTATTAAAAAAAAAAAAGAATGCCAACTCAGAATCAAACACCTATCAAATAGTGAAATGTCAGTGTGAGATGCACATATAAACTTGGAATAGTCTTCACAGACTTCACACTGCTGATTGTGAGATTGGAATTTGTACCTGATGATATACACACAAAATATTATAAGCTTCTGTAATCAAGCTCTTTTTTTCCATCAGTCCTGACACAAGCAAATGGAGAAGAACTGCATGGGAACAAAAATTCAGACTACCCATCTACTCCCTACCTGCCTTTCTTCAGCAACTATTTTGGAAAAGAATAAACCTACTTTTCCCTCACTTAATACAGTGTTGGACTAGGAAAACTTTAGGATGGAGTAAAAGTTTGTACCTGAAGTAACAATTTAAATATGGTTCATACACCTAAACATACAGGTAGGATCACTCAGATAGTCCTAAGTTGTCCATCAGGAGCCACTTCTTGTACCTTTCAGAGCAGGCACATTCCACTGCAGGTCTCTTGCTAGATCCCAGTTAAGTGTTGCAAGGGACCTTGACCAGGCAACCAAATAAAAATAACTTGATATAGAAGATGGGCTCATTTGATTCAAGCAGAGGTTAAAGCAGGTTATCCAATTTTGGGTTTGCCCAATTATGAGTTTGGGCTTTCTTTTTTAGCCCAGCATGAGCTCAGATTTGAGCCTTAGTCGAGTAAATAGCTGCCTCAAACAAGCTGAACAAGCTATCTTCATTAAAACTTCTCTACAGAGAGTTTGAGTGTTTGGGCAAGAAAAGAAAAGGAAGAGGGGAAAGCAAATGAGGCTCTCAGACTAAGAGTTCCCTTTCATCTAGGCAATGTAATGCAAATCCTTTCTATTGCGCATTTTAAGATGTAAATTGGATTCAAGTTGATGTCCACCTGTCTTGAACCAGCAGGGATGTCTTCCCATTTTTATCAAAGCATTTCTCTGCCAATTACTGGCTGTTGTGACAGTTGGAGATTTTTGTGTGTGTGTGCAGGCTTTTACAAATACAAACTCATTAAAATTAGATCTTTCACATTCTGATTCCAAGAAAAACTGTCACTGAAAAAATATCAGGGGTCAAGTGATCTGTATAGTCTAATTACATCCTAAAAGACCTAGAAGCTTATGTTTATGAGAAAAAAAAAAAGAGTCCTATTTTCTTGGTATTTTCCATTCTCAACATTTTATTCTTTTTAAGAGGGGA
Source organism: Parus major (assembly GCF_001522545.3). Taxonomy (NCBI): domain Eukaryota; kingdom Metazoa; phylum Chordata; class Aves; order Passeriformes; family Paridae; genus Parus; species Parus major. The sequence goes on from NC_031769.1 coordinate 95,334,882, forward strand.
AAACATTTTGCAATGCAGAAAGATACCTATATTGTTTACTCACTGTGGACAACTGTCTCTATTCATTAACGTAAATTTTATTTAATAGCAGCAAGTAAAAATTTCCCAATTAATTTAAGTAAATTCTCTGCCATTCCATAGAAAAATAGATGTTCATTAGAACAACTCTACAGAGCTCATATACTGGAATTCACCAAACCATTAACAAAAAACAAGTTCAGATCAAGTTGCTATGATACCTAACTTATTTAAGAACACAAACTTCCATTTCACTTGGAAAAAAAAAAAGGATAATACATCTATAATTTTTTAACAATGAAAAGGAGAATAATGGAACTATTTTTTTCATCTTATTTAATTTATCAGCAGATTGGCTTTAAAACCTGGACTTTATTTTTCTTTTTTTTTTCCAGAGGTTATATTAATCTATTGTAGTATCTTGGTATGAGAAATATTCATATAATGTTCTGTATTTGAAATGATCATTGTAAATGTGTTCAATTACTAAGGATAGGCACTTATCTATCCTTAGATAGAGTCACAACTGTGACTTAGATAAGTCACAACTTCGGCTACCATGGTCTCAGAACCAGTTTTCCAATGTGCTGAGGCAGATGTATTCTCTGCATCCCGCAATATTTGATATACGGATATGACATTGTAGCTATATTTATGATAGATTTCAGCTGTTACTTTAGATTTTTTTTCTCACTACCCTTTTGCAGTCTTTCAGCCTGAAAATTGTTGACAGGCAGGTAAAGGTGCAAAAGAAAGCAAAAGCTGAAGGAATTTTTAGTACTTGTGATGCCTTAAGTTTTAGCTTTCATATTTTTCAGATTCTGTGCTGCATAGGTGTGTAGTTTTGAGCTTCATATGAAGTGCTAGTGAGCTTTCTTCACACAGTAGGTAGGCAAAACAATTCCTTTTCTAGCTTGATACCAAAGAAAATTGTTACAAGTTTCAGGCCAATAAACAGCAGACTGAAGAGAGAAAACAAGAGTGATGGGACTTCATAACCTGAAGCTATAATTGGACAATTAACTCTGGTATGCAGATGGACCAAAACTTATAAAAATGAGAGACCTCGTGACCAGTGGTCCATTCTACGACCATTTTGGGTCTATCTTGGGTGTAGCCCTGGCCAGGCTCTTGTACTGCCCAAGGTGTATCCTTTAATAAATACCTACTACTTTATTCTTAACTCTGTCCAGCCTCTGTTCTAGCTCAGCCTTTTCAAGGCACCATTGGAAGTACCAGAGGTGGAGAGGGAGACCTTTCAAGGTCTAAAATATCTTGCTCTGGGTCTCAACCATGATGCTTACATACATGCTTATTTAAGGACAGAGTTGGTCTAGAAAACCTTCTGAGAGGACTCCTACATTTCATTTGGCCTTGTAATTCAAACATGCAATAAAATATCAGGAAACGTTTTGGAAACGGCAAATGCAAAAAAGTGTACTTGTCAGAAAAGTATGTCACAGAAGGTGGAATTATCTCCTTTCCCTCTTTGCACATATGTTGCTCAAATCTGTAGGCTTTTTATTTTGGAGTGGGGGAAGAGAAGGACATGTTTTAGTTTCAGGACGTGGGCTTTTTAGGTGTGAGGAGGGGCCCATATTCTCCCTCAAACATACAAACTAGCTAACAGATTACTAGAAATCATTTATCAATAATGCAGATAAATTTTTGCTAAGATGAAAAAAAAAATCTGCCAAGATGGTACTGCCAAAAATATCTGGCACATTTCAAGTTCCAGCCTCACCCAATGTGGCCTCCACCACACCCTTCCTTGTCCAAGCATCTGTACCTCACTCCTTGGAGCATTTCCCTACTTTCTCTCTCACTATGCACTTCCATTGGAACGTTAAATAAAGCTTTCTCTGCAAAACCTCCAGCCTGATGGAAGGAAGCCTCTGTGGCTCAGGAGGAGCCACTGGCAGATGTGCCTTTCCAGGGAGCAGTACCACCTGACATGGCTGGAGCTGGGAATCAGGCTCAGGAGAGGCAAAGGTGGTGACAGAGCACAGTGAGGGAGTGTGCAAACAGGAAAGGAAACAGGCATGATCCAGAAAACCCTTTCTAAGGAGATGGGCAACCCAGTTTCTTGGACTGTAGTTCCAGCAACTGCAGCATCAGCTGCAGGATGCTCCTGTGGAGACCCCAGTCAGGACAGGACTGTGATGGGAATGAATCCCCCCATTGCCTGACAGGGACCTAATAGAAGTCATCACAGCACCCATACCTGGTGTCTCATACAGTACAAATTAGATAATTCCAAAGTTGTTAAGATGAGAAACAGGCATTTTCCCTCATGTATCACATTTGTTCTCAGATCTGTGACCTCTCCTTGAAAAATCTAAGTTAAGGAAATGAAATTCATCTGAACTAAGCCTTTCCATCTACACTAAAAAGAAAATAGTTACACTAGCTCATCTGCAGTTATATACTGCACTATCTGCATTAGATGTTCCCCAAAGCCTGCAGGATATTATTTTCAGTTATATAAATGGTAGTAGTTGTGTCTCTTCCACTTTTCCAGACAATATGGAAGTGTACACACTAAACCTCTATAAAATAGAGATCACATTAAAGGGTTTAATTTGAACACAGGAGAGAGATATTCAAAATTAAAAAATAATCTCAGACACCTTCAAAATAATTGATTTGCAATCAGTTTCCAGAAAGGCCGAGTAAGAAACTCTAGGGCAGAATATTGGAGGTCAATGAAAATTATCCTGAGTACCTTCACAGTGCTCCAAATCCAGCCAAGGACAGAGGTATATATTAGATACAGCAGAGGAACTGCAAATTTTAACCATGAACCAGGCTTACATAAAGCAAAAAGAAATCATTAAAACCCTCTTGTTTGAAAGACATGAATCAGCACAGGAAAAACAAATTATTTTTCTCAGCTGAAACATCCTTATGTTCTCACAGAGCAGATCAAAATTTTATCCAACTCTCCTGACTTTGTATTTCAGAGTCTATTTTCCATAAGCTCTGAAATGTGGTCACATACTGTTATTTTCAAAGCAGAGCAATATTATGGAAGAATTTTCAAAACAAGATAGATCTCTACAATAGAATATAAAAATGGCCAACTCTGAAGCCTTTATCTATACATGTGTGTCTGCACAGTAAGTGTACAAATATACACAAATGTACCTACATACCTACACACACACACACACACACACACACATATATACATACACAGATGCTGGTACATACAGATACAGATGCAGCTATTAGTACAGAGGTGAGTGTGCATACAAATATTTTAAAGCAAAGAGAAGAATTAAATATTTAACCCCTAAGTTCTGCACCCTGAAGAAACTGAAACCAAAACATCTTCATGCATGAATGCCACACATTGATAAGACACAGGCTGAAAGAGGGAATCCAGCTGGACTGAAGCCCAATGCACATAAATGTTTCTCACAGCAACTGATTGCATTTGTCCAACTGCTACCAGGGCAAGCTGATCAGCTGTAAGTAACAGACACTAGGAATAATTTTTGGGTTTTGGTTCTTTTTGCATTTTATTATACAAAACAATTAAAATGTCAGTCGCAAAATCTTTTATAGTAACTCAGCTGAGATGCTCTGCCTCTTCCTGTGTCTTTCCTTCTGCTGTGCAGAAACACAGGGTGACATTTTCTCATTGTGAGAGATCTTTTTGCTGTTTTGAGAATTAGAAATTGCCAAGCAATTCTAAAACACCAATCTGTTTTTTCTGTTTTGGTTTATTTTTCATTTCTTCTTTTTCAGCAGCTAGTCCTAAGGGATTTGGTAGAATACACACATCCTTTTAAAGGATAATTATGCCTCCATGAGGTGACTATGTCACTGTTCTAAATCCTGCAGTACAGACATTATTTTACCTGAATAAAACTATCCTTAATTTTCACAAGAAGCATGTTAGATTTGTTATTTACAGGTACAAGTTATGGACATTTTTTGATCCAGTGGTAGTTTGGAGCACTTAAATCTCTTGCTGAGAACAAAAGAAGTATTACAGGGGGAGCAAGAATGATAGTCCATAAATGCTATAAATGTTCTGAGCAAAGTTTACTGATGGTTAGACAAAACTTCCCCCTTGTAAGTAGCACTATGGCTACCAAGCAACCTAATTGCCATTAGGAAGGAAATCATATTCCTCATCACTACCCACTGCTCTTGTGAGCACAAAGTAAACTTGGGATGAAGGTCAAATCATTAATAGTCATGCCAAGTCAAATTTGTGCAGCAGCTGCAAAGCAGCTTGAGCCAAGGCATTGTAGGAATAGCTGAAGATCACTATTGGAGCAAGCAGAATATTCCTTTTTCATTCTTTTTTTATAAGCCAAAGGATCACAGCAAAAGTCTTCAGAAAGCCCTTCATTAGTTGTACTCCTGACAGGCAGAGTAAGCTTGGACTTTAAGAGTCTGAAAAATCCTATGCAGACGAATCAAAGTTCTTTATTTTAATCTTTTCTGACATTTTATCTGATAAATGATTGTTAAAAAATTGATTCTTTTAAGGTCAGTCACTGTTGCTTCTTACCTTTCTTCTAAAGCTTCCAATAATATACTGGCTTTTTTTACTTACCCCACTTACTGAAACTTGCTACCAAATTTATCCTTTCAAGAGAGGGGTATTTTTTTCATACATGTTTTGAGAAGCATATGTTGCTGGACCAGTTCTGAGATTTAACTATGACTTAACTTTCTGTACATAAAAAGCCATGCAGCAGAATTGAGTGAAAAAAAGGGTGTAGTGTCCCAACAGTCCCAAGGCATTGGAGTTTTAATGTGACAGCTGAAAAATTCATACACAGAAAATGCAGTTTATTTTTCTAAAAAGAGTGAAGGGCTGAGTCAGCCATGAAAGAATCTGAGGATATGGCATTAGGGAGCCTTATATCCTTGAAACCAGAAGATTAAACCACTGTGACACTCCCTTGAGCAGGAAAGAGACAAAATAGTGAAGCGACCCATCCAACCACCAGTGCAGCATCTTTGCCCAGAAAATGAAAATAAAGCAACTCACTTATTGGAACAGAAATGAAAAATTATTTTAAAAGCAAAAAGACAAACATAGTCCATTACATAATTTGGAGTGGAAAGGTCCTCTTGAGGTTTCCTGGTCCTTCCTTCAGCTGAAACAGGGCTAAACTCAGCATTAAACTGAGCTGCTCAGGGTCTTGGGAATAAACTGCCTTGTTTAATTGAAAAAAATTACAGTAGATGCAGACAAGATAACTGTGCAAGATCATATGAAATATAACTGATTGAATCTCTTATCCTGAAAGCATTTCTGATGGTGTCAATTTGTCAGGACATAGGGTACATAGCATAATTACAGAAAACAGCAACAGGAATTCTATAATTCATATTCCTGTAGAACCTATTGATCTTCTTCATGGGACATCCTAAGCAAAAAATATAACATAAAACCTTAATTTCTGTCCCCCAGAGACTGACATCTACATATAAGACACAGCAGATCAATATGGACAGATTAGGGAAGAACAGTCAAACAGCCTTGGCCAACATGACAGGCACAAATCACAGCAGATGGGAGTTTGGCCTGCTGGCACTCGTTTTTTAGTCATCAATACATCTTAAAGTTGTTGCAAGAGATTAGAGCAAGGACAATGTTTTGCTGTTTTGCACAGGTTTGTAAAGTGCCCTTCTCACAGGCATTACAGCAAGGTTCAAGGACTCCAGAAATCATTGAAAAGTATAAGCTCATTCTCTCTGAAAAGATTTCCAATTAAAAAAAAAAAAAAAGAAAAAGCGCAGTAATGATGTAGTGCTTGTTCTAGAATTCAAATTCTTTATCTAAGGGTATACTTGGAGCCTCATAAATATTCTTTATTGCCCAAAATTTACCTCTTTGATAGATCTTTCTTGCTTCAATGCATATTTTCCCATACTAGTACAAAAAGACCCTCCCTCTACCAGTGGGCGTGTAGTCAGGACTCACTTGGGAGGGAAGCAGGTAAGCAATAGATGGGGCAGTCACAAGTTCAGAAGCTTTGAGAGAACTTATCCATTTATAAGTCATGAAGTCACCCCTGAATACCTCAGTTTCATAAGGAAGATATTGTCAGTAACTGGAAAAGATAAAAATAAAAACTGTTCTTAGTTTTCCTCTAGCAATGACTGGCAGTCATAGGTTTGAGGTTTTAGAGGACCTTTCAACAGAAGCTATGCTCAGCAACTCTGCAGCTTCTGAAAGACCATTCTAGAGACCTGTGTCTAACAGTTCATGCTTCACTCACCCTGTGTCTTGATTTTTAGAGTGCTCTTGGAAGGGAAGGGGCTGTGGACAGTGGGCTTGTCTGAAAACCCTGGCTGAGTCCTATGAGAATAAGGAATTAGTTATAAAACCTGTGTCACCCCAGATGAGAGACACTCAGCATTCCCAGTTGCTGTGGCTTGCCTGGCTCAAACGTAGCCCAGCAGCTTCATATACAAACGTCTTGAGAGCTGTAGCAAAGTACAGCAGAAGCCACATCTAGAAAAACAAGAACCCAGAGTTATGGGTGATTTTCTCAAGCACTATATCAAAATATAACCAATACCAATCTCCTAACAAAAAACAAAAACACCAAAAATGTATATAATACACAGGTATTATATACATTTATAATACCTGTGTATATATATAATACAGGGAGTAAAGTTTCTGTTTTATTCATAAATAAACAAACCTCTCCTGAGGTACTGGGTTCAGTTTAAAGTATGGTTCTGCTATGAAAAGTCTAACAGCATGGTCTGGAAATCATTTCGTATAAGAGAACAAAGATAAATTGAAATTGTTCAGATTTGTTGAAGGAAAGAGAAGCAAGCTGGTTCTTGAATTCTTAATAAAGTAACTGCAAAGAAATGGGAAGAATTCTTCTTCCCATCTGTAAAGGACAGAACAAGTACATTTCAGTTACAAGTAAAGAAAAGGAAAGAAAAGAATGTCATAGCTTTCTAAAGTTAAGAATAATGATGTTTGGAAAGTAGTTAGTAATGGAAAACTTAGTTTTCTGACACTGAAGGTCCAAGAACAGGTTAGACATCTCAGAAGTGGGTTAGCTATAGTTAATCCTGCTTAGGAGTAGTCAAATGGATTGTAAGACTTTTTAAGGTCACCTTAGGCCTTAGAATCCTGTGATTTTGATTGTTATTTTGAGTTAGTTTCAGGCATAAATTTTTGGTTACTAAAAGCTTTCCTCCATCTGACCTAAATTCTAATTAAAATTGATCTTTGAGTGGTCCAAAGATATTTTCCGGTGTCAATCATCCATCTCAGCATGACCACAATTTTACCTTTAAGAAACATCAAATCATGCTGAATTCTACATTTAGTTCCTGTCCTACTTTCAAAGTTGGCACAGTGCTTGTTCCTTACAGTTTTCTCTTTCTGCAGGTTAAGGTTATATTGATTTAAATTCAAAATTTGAGGTTGGAGGGCTTTCATGACAGAACTAAACCCCATCAGTTTACCAGCTCGATTTCCTGTATTTCCAAGTAAAGTTCTTAATTTGAATTTGCCTGCAGTAATGGCATTATTTTAAAATAGTCGACAAGGATTTTAACAAACTGTAATCATCACTTGCTAAAAGACACTTTGTACATGCCTCTCTCCATCACATTACCAGTGGCATTTTTCTGATGAAATACTGCTACTGATACAAACATTGCTCTTGACTGTTTTTTTTACTTTATGATAAGAATAATTTTGGAAAGTTCTATGAAAGTTTGACTTGAGAACTTAAAGAAACTTAGAGTTTCCTTAGACAAAAAGTGACTGATGTTTCCCTTGCAATATCAGGGAACCATGTGATTCCTCGGCAGCCCCCATTTACCATGATCCCCAGGCTACCTTGTGACAGACTAAGGGCCTTTGAAACTACTTTGTATTGCAGGAAAAGATGAGAGTGTTCAGTCTTTAGAATTCACTGTAGTTAGGTGTATTTGTGCTGGCATCACCCAGAGGACCAATTTTTCAAAAGTTCTTCGTGCCTGAAGCCATGACTTCAACATGTGTTTTAATTGGGTTCAAGGGAAGAAACAACACTTGTTGAAAAATGAAGCTGTGATTGTTTCAGAGTTATTTGGAAATTCAAAAAATAGTTTAATTTGATTACATTTCTGAGGGTTTCATTTAAGGCTGGAAGAAATAATCTTCTGTCTGAAAGATGCAGCATCTGAATCATTCTTTACACAAGGGAACCCCAGTTGAATCTCATCTTCACTAGAGAATCTTAAACTACATTACAGGGAAATGTAGAAATGTCCATGTTATGAAGTACTCTGAAATGAAATGTTTCCAGTTCCTGCTGTTGACCTTCTTTCACTGTATTCACACAAATGCAGTTTTTAATTTTGCAGGAAATTAGACCCTTGAGAGGTCCACTTAATTAGAAGTCATAAAATTGACTGCATTATGCTAGCATTTCTTTGTTAGGAGAAAGACTTTGTTAACTGTAAAATGGGGAAGAAATGTGGTAACATGTTTGACATCAATTTAGAACTGGCTTAAAATCAGATATTTTTAGAAAGCTACCAGTTTCAGTTGCAATAAAAGGGTAACCTATTACTCTTAATATAGAACTGGCATAATTTTTAACGATTTAGAAAGTGAACAAGTTTGATAGTGAAGAAGTTTAATATATCAAACAATTTTGGGATAAATTTGAGAAATTCCATGAATGAGAATATGTAAGTAAAGAGAAAAGGGTAGATATTGCTGTTTCTTTGGAGCTTTTTTCAGAGAGAAGCTTTAAAACCTTCCCTGCCATTTGCCAACTATGTAAGCAAGGGTTTTAATGCTCTGTATTTTTTACCTTTCTGTATCTGAGATCAATACTGAAGTCAATTCCTCAAACATAAAGGCAGCAAAATAAAATTCTTAGATTAGCATGGAATATTTTGCATTAAATAAATATGATTTTTTCATCAAGATGTAGCAATTTTAACTCCAGTTCAAAGCAAACTAATCTAAACCAGTATTTGTTTTGCTTTATTTCCTGATTGGCAACCAGATGGAGAGATGTGCTTTTACACAGGACAGGCTGGTGACAGCAGCCCTCCATAGCCACATTGAAACAAAATCCTAATTAAAAATCCAGTTCTGTTCTAGGATGTCCACAATTATTCTTTACATAGCAATGCATGAAGTAATCCAGCTAAGCAGTACAGCATGGGAAAATGAAGGTAACTGTGATGGAGAGTAATGCAGATCTTGTTTCCTTTTTCACAGTTCTGAGAATGATCAGCTGAAAAGTCTAGCTGTCACCTGGCTATGGCAAAGAGTCAAACACTAGATAACACCCAGATGTGAGATATATTCCTTCATCATACTACTAGCTGAATTTGCAGCAATTTTCATTTTCTGGATTTCATTTTTGGAAAAGGAATCCAGAAACAACTTTTTTTTTTTTTTTTTTTTATTTTAACTTTAGGCTTGCATTTTCTCTCTTCCACCCTATTTTTTAGGGTTTTTTTATTCTTCTCTGCCTGAGTATCAGATGCTTCTACATAGCCAATAAAAATTTAGAATCTTGTAGGTAATTTCAATATAAAAGGGAAATTGGTGTTTGATACAGAAAGCAACAATGTTTGGATTTCCTCCTCCCACACCCCAGAAAATTACAATAGCATGCCTTCTGTAATATAGCAGATATCACTAGTGTTTTCTTGCTCAGAGCTGTGAGCTTCTTTTAGTCACTTCCAGGCAAAAGTAACCAAGAATGATAACTGACATATTTTGGGATGCCCTTCTGTCTCAGTGTTTTCATGTGCTGCTTTTCCCTACTTGGCCCACTCTTCTATAGCAGCACCTGTCAAAGTCACACTGTCAAGGGTTCCCTACTCCTGAGCAAATTTATATTTTTCCTTCATTTTTTGGAAGATAAGAAGGAAGTACTCCATGGACTATTACAGCTATATTAGGTGAAGATCAGTACATAATTCCTCAAGCTCTGCACTGGTAAACAGTAAACCAGCTGTGAGAAATTGTCTCTCTGGGATAACAGCTCCCATATTGATCACACATTTGGAGTGCACAGCCCCAGCACATCTGATCCCATTTCTCAAGATAAATTGATACTGTCTACCTCTGGAGGAATTCAGGCAGAACCTGAAATGCGACAGTTCAAGTGCTTGTGATGGTTCCCTGATGTTAATACCGCAACAGGAATCCAGAGAAGGGTGAAAGCAGTCATTGCACCCCCACCCCTACACAGAGCAACTGGACTGCACTGATGGCCCAGTGAATTCTTCTGGAAAGAAAAGTGCACTCAACACTGGTAGAATAAACTTTCCATTGGCTTGAGGAAGACAAACTATGAAACAAATCCCCAGACAAAACACAGCCACTGAAACACCACCCCATGACAGACTGACATAAATAACCAAAAGTGCACCCACTGCACTGACACCTCCTGAAGACTCCAAAGGGGAAAGAGGCTGTGGAAAGCAGCATTGCAGAGGCCACTCACTCGCTGCATAGCCAAACTGAGTGGAGGAGAAGTGGGCAGCCACTTTGCAGAAGCCAGAACTATGCAGGTAGTATTAGAGTGGGATGAAGGGGAAAAGTGGCCTACAGGCCATATCTATAACTATTCCTGAATGGCCACCACAAAACTGTGTGGAAATGAGTAAAATAATGGAAAACAGCAAAGGGTTGAAGCATTAGGATAAAGACATCAGGCCAGCTGAGGTGTGTCAATGGATAGCTCATCAGAGACATTGAAGACCAACATGAGTTCAATATGTCAGTCCACCCATCCCAAACAAAAAAAACTGCAGGAGAAGAGAACAGAGGTGTATTGGGCCTGACTGAGGGAGTTAATTTCTTCCTCAGCAGCCCTCACAGTTCTATGCTTGGCATTGGTAGCTGGCAGGGTGTTGATAACACACCAGTGCTTTGGCTGCTGCTAGGCAGTACTGTCCGTCTAACATTCCATCCTCCCATCAAGGGGCTGGGAGCAGGCACACAGCCAGGGAGGGCACACAGCCAGGCCAGATGACCCAGATTAACCAAAGGGACATTCCATGTGATGTCAACTCAGATATAAAAGCTAAGGGAGGGAGGAGGAATGGAGGTGCATTTGTTACTCTTCAATGTTTGCCTTCCAGAACAACCACTACGTGTGCTGAGGCCCTGCTTCCCGGGAAGCATCCTAACGTCGCTCCCTGGTGGGAAGCAGAGATTACCTTTTCCCTTTGTTTATGATTGCACAAACTTTAGTTTGTTTCTTTCTTTCACTTTAAATAATTATCTCAACTCACTGGTTGTCTTCCATCTCCTTCTCTCCCCTGTCCCCCTGGGAACGGGAGTGATAGAGCAGCTGAGAGGGCACCTGGCACCCAGCCAAGGTGAAACCACTGCAACTGGCCCTGTTGTGTTCCTAGTGAAAAAGTGCAGCCAGCATGAACTTATTACTGTCTTCTTGGCCTTACAGAGTTCTCTGAGTGTATCAAGTAAACATGTGGATAAAAGAAATCTCGAAAACTCCTTCTAAGTGATTTTTAAACATGCTTCTATTATTAAATAAAGTTGCCACAGAACTGGAAAGGGAAAAATATTTCACAGCTTAATATGAATCAAAAGACAAGGCTTAATGAACACTTTTCAGGATCAAGAGGAGTCAGCTGTCAAGTTCCCCAGGGAATTATGCTGGTTACAGCTTCATTCAGCTTCTTTATCAATGATCTGAAGAAATCGCTGTGCTGTGAAACCTGCAAGCCTGAAGTCAATTCCACTCTTTAAGGTGGCCCAAAGCCAAGTCATCAGCCCAGAATGCCAAAAATTCTTGACAGACTTTCTCAGTGGGTAAAAAGGTGGCAGATGAATTACCAGAAAAAGGTGCAATAAGGAAAAACTACCCTAAACCTTTTATACACCATGTTGCATTTATAAAAACTCAATTGTAATTTAGGAGGATTTTAGATTCATTGCTTGCAGTTCTCTGAAATCATTGTACAGCAATAGCTTACAAAAGCCAATAAAATATTGGACATCAATAGAAAGGTGTTCAGAGTAGGCCATCACTGTGCTATTTTAAGAAATTCTGGCTATATCCAGATTGGGACTGCTATGCCTAGTTCTGGTTTCTTCATCTGAGGAAGGATCTGGAACTAGAGAAGGCAAAGAGAAGGACAGCTAGACAATCAAGAGAGCTGTCTAATGAGAAGAGATGTGAAAGGCTGTAAGTCCTCAGTATGGGGCTAAAGAGGTCTTAAGGAATCATGAAGGCAATGGAAGATCAGAGGATAAAACTGTTATTCACAAAATCCTGCAATGAGAGAACTAGGAAATGCTTGAAACACTAGTAGGAAGCTTACTAAAAACAAGTAAAATACTTCTTCACCCAATGAGCATTGAACTTATGAAAGACAGGAAGACGTGGAAAGGAAATTACACCACCACACACACTGAAAAAAAGATAGACTGATTCATGGACCACAATACCAGTCTAAATTAAGAGAGGTTAGGGATGTAGCATCTAACAGTCCTAATACAAAGATTGGGAGTGCTGGGTGAGTAAAAGGGGAGTGAATGCTAAACATGACAAACTGAGTCTGCCTTGTGCTGTCCAAAGTAGAAGAAATATGAGATATAGCCAATCTATTAGTGTCTTAAAGGTAGGTTGCAAAGTATTAATCAACCAGCAGATGAGATACATGTCAAAAGTTATAATACAAATTCCTCTTCCTTATGTCATTCCTTTTCATCATTAACTCTTTAGTGACATCTGCCTCCATTTTTACACTGGTTATGCATGCTCTGAAATGCCTTCTTGACTATTTTAGGGCTAGTGTATTTTGATCTACTACTAATAAAAAGTGAAATAAAAACATCTTGAAAAGATACCCAAATAAATGATGATAGCACTAAATAAGGTTGTCAGTCCTTCTTAACCCAGAAACAGATGTTGGTAGAAGGGGTTGGCATTTGCTCAACTCCAAATTGTCAGGAAGCTTTTAGGTGTGCCACACTGTACTGAAGCTGACAAAATTTGAAGATTTCATTCCCAGAGGAGATGTCAGCAAAGAGGAAAGAAACAGGAGCTGTTCAGAATTTCAAACAAAGAACCAGAAACACAGCATTTGCAAATTCAGCCTCTTCTACACTAGTCTGGAACTTCTTATACACACCATTTCCACTCTGTCCATCGGTTTGGTAATATCTCAAATAGTTCTCTTATAGTAAGTAGAGAAGGAAAACACATAGAATGAGGTGAGAAATGAAGAACTTTGAGACTATAATGAGGCTGCAGGGTACACCCTTGCTGACATTTGACTGCTCTTTTGAGATATACCATATGTCAGATATGAGACTTCACAGGACACTGAAATGAGTAGTTTTTACCCATATGTGCACCTAATTCTCTGTGGGAAGTCTACAAAACCATCACATACATGAAAATAAGAATTGTCAGGGAACACAGGCACCCCAGTGGCCACCAAAACTGCTAGACACGACTACAGGTCTTTTAGTGGAGAGAAAAAGAGAAATAGTTGGTTGTATACATCGTTCCAGACCATAGCGTGACATACACAGTTGCAACAGAAACTTAAGTGTTGTAGCTCCTCTTTCATCACCCCTAATTAATAGAATTTTCTTACTTTTGACATGTCCACTTTTTCAGAGTAAAAAAAACCAGAGGTTCATACTAACTGGTTATGATTTTGGACTGCAGCTTTAAGCATGTACTTTCTGCATTCAATATACAAATCTATTCTGATTAAAAGTAACTAAATTTAGCTGTGAAGCCTAAATATCAGTGAAAAATGGTGGAATTCAGCCTCTTGTATCATGCCAATTTGCTTTTTAAGTGCTTTTATGCATTGTCTAACAATATTTAATTATCAATTGTGTTAGCAATAATGTTTAACTATCCTAAAATTTAAAGGAAGTAAAACATCAATGGATAGCAGCACAATCTCAACATACTTTTTAAAAAGATCACATTCAACACAAATTTTCAGTTTAAGCCCTTTTTTTGTATGTAACTCTCAGCTTCAATGCCAGGAAGAAAAAAATTATAATAAGAGCTTCATGTCAGAGAATGAAAAACTGTTTTAAACTTCCCATCTTTATATTTTGATTTTGCTACAAACATCCTTGATTCAAGAAGTGGGGGGGGGTCGTCCCTTCCCTCATCTTTTTCAAGCCAAAATTAGTTTTTAAAATTTAGCAGGCAGGACCTGTAAATATTTTTTTCCACAGACATTGATGTTATAAGTCACTGCCAGAATTTTGATCTTCTAATCCGTGCGAGCAATAAAATCAAATCAAATCAAATCAAAGGACTTCTGATAAGAAAATAACAAATTTCACCGCGAGAGGGTGCTGATGGCAAACCAACAGAACTGTTTCTCCTGATACCAACATCCTCGTCTGATTTTCTGGGTGAAAACTTCAGGCTCGGATTACGATTTCAGCCCAAAACACAACGGGCCAGACATGTTTGGTCAAATTTGGTCAGCGGAATCCTTAATTTAAAAAACATTAAAATATTCTATACGTTTTCATTTAAGAGAACAAGGATGCTAAGTAAATAATGGCCCAGAATTTCTTGAGTGCTGATAAAGTGTAATGCATTTAGCACTATTTCTTATAAATTCACATTTACATTTATGAAGCCAACTTTTAAAAAAAAGGTCTTTTATTAGTTCTAGGCTCTTGGTGAGTAGGACGTACAGAGGAGGCTGAAAAATGCAGAAAGTGTTTGGGGCGAGAATGAAAATAGAGCTTTATTTCTCCCAGCAATTTTAGTTTTGGAAGTTCTTTAATACTAAAATTAGGTCAGAACCTAAACTGATGTAACTGAAGGAGATGAAGTTAAGACTTTTTTTACTGTTAACATAAAAATTCAGCCACAATAATCAAATTGTAAAATGACAATCAAATATCTAAATAATTCTGTTCACCAGTGTGGTTTTATAGCTTGTACATTAATGTGGAGCTCAGAAAGAGATAAATATTTCAAAACAAAATTCCTTGTGACAGAGACTAAGATTTATTTTTTTTCTGGGTTTACCATGAAGATCTTTTTCTTGCCATTCCAAAAAAAAATAAAAAATCTGTATCTTTATTATATTAGAGTCACTTACATTTGCTGCTACAATGCTCTTTTACTTGGAGTTTATAGTCTTTGGAGTCACTGACTTGACACTGGAACTAGCAAGTTTTCATGATTTGCCCAATTTACATGGCTTCATAAAAAAAGAGGAGAGAAAAATAAACTTCTAACTGTAACCTAGTGCTTTCCAAACATGGAAACTTTCCATTGAAATTGAACGGACACCACACAGCACTGTGAAAGCAGGGCTCACAGCTGAGCTGTGGATTAGCTCCCTGGCCTGGTGCTGGAGCAGAGAAAGAAGCAAAAAAGAGATTATTAATAAGACAAAGCTGTTTCAAAGCTATGCAAGAACCACCAGCTGGCCAAAATTCGGATCATATACAAGCCCCTTCAGAGACAGGTAAAGACAGTGCCACAGTGTTTTAGGATTTATTGCTTGCAAGGTAGATGCTTGCAAGTCATCATCCCTGTTCCACTTGGCACACCACCTGCTGAAACAGGAGCAATGCTTTCCTGAGGAAAGGAGAGAGATAAGGATTTACTAATAAATGGCATGAGGCTTATATGAATATGTATGATCTGAATTCTCTGGGTGTGTGGAAGCAGACTACTTTGGCTGTTCTGGCCATTTTTATCATGATTTGCTATCAGCAGATGGAATTCACCAAGAAGCCTTTTTAAAATATTGAAGTAATTTCTCTTCCCTGCTGCAATAAAGTTTGGAAGTGACATTTATAGTCTGTAGGTCAGATCCTGAGGGGCACAGTCACACACTTTCAGGAATATCTGTCCAATTCACTGTATGAAGAAAGAGACCAGTTCTGTAAGTCTTGTGGAACTCAAGTCCCTGTCGGGAGTTCCTTGACAGTTGCTTTCAAGAATGAAAGGCATTCAAGGTAGATTGGGCTAGTCTTCTGAAGGTTTGTAACCTCCTGTGGAAAGAGAACTTAGATCTCTAAAACTGTATCTAAAATACTCTGCATTTCTAAAGCTACCATTACATAGTGGTGCTTTTATCATATTCTCACATGCATGTCATATTCACATAGATTTGTATCAGACTGGTTTTCTTGTCTAAAGTCAATTGAACTGACTGAACTGGGCCCAGAGAGACCAGCAGTGTCTGGGAAGTTGCTATTCATAATTCAGCCATCGTTTCAGTCCTCTCAAAATAAAGCCACAAAATTTTGGTGTTACCAAGCCCCACATACACTGTAGTTCTGCTCCACCCTGCTCCAGGGTTTTCTTAGGAAGGTGTAGTAGTGGGATAACCAAGGAGAGGACAAACACAATTCCCTCCTCCAAGCTGCTACTCCAGCAGCAATTGATGGTGAAGAAATGGCAAGGAGGGGATGCTGCACTGAAGCAAAAACATTTGGGTTTGCAGTGCTGTGTTGAGTAGTGCTGGTAACATCAACATTAGTAACGCTGACACCTCCTCACTATAATCTGCATTGGGAACAGTGAAAATATATAGTGAGCACCAACAGAATAATGTAGTTGTACACATCCAAACATGAGGAAATCCAGAAGCTCAAATCACCCTTTTTTCTCATCCCAGTACATTTCCATGGATAAAATGTATGTTCTGTGCACCTCGCTCTTGGGAAGGTGAAGGGGACAACTGCAAAACTGAGAGAACAAACTCTCCATATGTCATAGCCCTGACCAAAACCACCATTTCTTTTGCTCCATGTCATAAATAACTGGGATTCTAAACAGATGCCCTTATCCCATTTCTGTTTGTCAATATCTACATAAGCCTTCTAAGGAAGAAGACAATACACCATCTCTTTAGGATGCTTGCCTTAGTGTACTTGTTTTTCCCTCTTATGTCTCAGTTAAATTTCAAACAGTTAAGTTTAAATTTATTCAGTATTCTGTTCATTCTTCGTTTCTTTTTTTTTTTTAAGTTTGTAGGATGAAATAAAAGAATAAATTATATTATTTCTGTAATTCAATTAAAGTTAAAATAAACCAGAACTCTTTTATCCCAGACTCAAACAATTTAATGTACAAGTCTATTAAATTAAATAGTAAGTTACGTGGTTTTTTTTCCAGGATGCCTATCTATATGTATTTATCTGATTATTTCTTCCAGAGCTGGATATATGCATAAAACTGATATGCAAGCTACACAGCAAGGAGGATAATTGTCCTTACCTTGTTAGTAACATATATAACTGGCCATGCTAAGCAAAATAATTGTATGGACTTCAGCCAGTTTGTTAAAACCTTTTATCTGTAACGTAGGGTGAAGACAGCAAGACTCATTAATTTCATTCTGCTTTTTAAACTAATATCTGGCCAGAAATTATCTGCTGGATCTCCACCAATAAACTCTGTCACAGGTGCAGGCAGATCACTGAAAATACTTTCAAACCATAGGGTCACCCTGATCCAGCCCACATGAGTCATCCATATCTGCCTTAGAGAAAAACAAGAGAAACATACCTTAAGAAAATTAAGTCAGTTAACCTAAAAGAGAAAATTTTATTAAAAAGATCCAAAAACTACCAAACCCCAAAAAACAGCCAACCAAACAGAAATGTGCCCACCCCACCCACAAAAGCTCAAACAACAAAACCAGCCCAAGACAATCTTGACTGGGACCTCAGTTGTGAGCAGTGTGGTAGAAGTGGCCGCATTTTGGTTCATACACATTTCCCCAGTCATGCCTGTGCATTACAGACCCCACCAGATTCTGAAACTTAATTAATACTCATAAAAACAAGGAGTCAATATGTCTGTGTAGCCCCAGCCTCAGAAGTACTTTTAGATCCTTCTGATTAGAACCAGGTTTGGTAGTTAGTCTTAATGAGTGGGGAGCACAATCCTTGACTGTCTGCCAGAACAAAATAAAATTAAGACATATTGTGAGAAGTTTGCAATTGAAATATTAATGTAAGCCTCATTAAATAATTAGGGAGCATTTTAAGTTTTCAAAATAAAGGATGAGAAAGAATTAAAGAAGGAAAGATCACATGTGTAAAACCTAAAGACCCTAACAGAATTAAGAGAAAATGAAGCAGTGGGAAAACTTGTACCATTAACTAGCTGCCAGGCCTTGTATGAAACACAGGATTCTACAAGAAGATCAGCACATCTTACCTAGAAGGTAGCCTCTTTCGCTTGAACTACTGTTCACACATGATGGTCTTGTAAGGAGTGCTGTTTGATTTTTGAATAAAAGAACTCTTGCTTTGACTGTCTGGCAGCTTCAGGATTCTTCATCTAAATTATACCTATTCCAGTGCAACTTTCATCCTTTCTTCAACTTACTAAATCTACCCTGAATTCAGATATCTTACTAGATCATCACATCCAGAGGTTTAAGAGAATAAAAACCACTTGTAATATATGAACAGTTTTATTCCTCGTGGCTCTACCCCGCCAGAGGCAGTGAGGCACAGTTATATAAAGAGTGTTCTCAAGTGTGAAACAATGTCCTCAACCAGCAGTTCAGGCTGCATCTAAGCAGCAGTGCTCCCACAGCTTTAGTGCCATGGCTAAACTGGTGAAAACAGATGAGATGTTTACCCAGAAAGAGACATAATGAAACCGAAAATTAAGAAAAATTGCAGCTGAGGATAAAAAAGGCATAAATTGCTCTCTAATTAAATGCTCTTGAAGTTAATGGAGAACTTTTCCCAGCAGTCAAGGACTGGAAGTACCATCTAAAATCTTGTTTTGGTCCTCATTGTTGCTACCTTTTCACAGAGAGTAACAAGAAAATATAGAAGCATTTCCAATAATGAATTTAACCTGCTCTTTTCAATAGAGTTTCTGTAAGCAGTTAATATCCTTGAACATATTCATTTAATTAAATGTATTTATTACTTTAATTTGCTCAACAGAAGCTGGCAAGAATTATTTCATTTAATCTCTAGCCTGCACACCCACACATGCTTTCCTGCAAGAATTTTAGATTTAATGTCAGAAACCTGAGATCTTTTTACTTGCAGAGGGTCATGAATATTGTTTATCCCTTTTAACTGGCTCCAGTCATCAAAGTGTTGAGGGAAGCAGCTGGGACTGGGAATCTCTCAGGAATAGAAAAGCAGTACAAGGGAATGGTAGTAAATTTACATCTCTGAGTGATTTGAGGGTAGTAAAGACCTTCCTAGGAAGCAGAATCCTTTTTAAGATGGCATGCATACATAGCTGCATCCGGAACTCAATTTCTGAAATGAATTCTTTCATGTAATAGTCATGATTTTTGACCTTTACTGTTTAAAGGCTCTGGCACAGGGTCCATTTTGGTGTTCTGATCATTCCTTGCACATATACTGTAAATGTCTGTCATTCACCAAAACATGAATTTTCTTTCTGTCCCTGAATGCTGTCTTTAATCGCTTAAAAAGTGAATCAATCAATGCTGTTACATTTCACAGTTACATTTTTAGAGTATTTTTAACATTAGTAGAACTTTCTACATTGCAAGTGGTTTTGTTCATTTATTAATTAATTTGTCTCTGCCTATGCCATGGCATTTTAACAGCCTGTTCTGCAAAGCTGTGATATTATATTATTGGATGATATTTCTAGCAGTTGTATAAAACTCACATGAATCTTCAGTTAATTTTTGAATACATTTGCTATTTGCAAATAAAAGCCTTAATTTGCTTGTAATTTAGAAGACCAATTTGTAGCTGACAACAAGACAGATCAGGTACCTGCAAATGCCAAATAAACATCCTCATAGCTCCCAGAGGAAGATCCATTAGCAATGAACCTTAAAAAGGAACATTCAAAGAGCTCTGATGGTGACCTAGGGTGCATCTCACCAGGCTGCAGTGTGGGAACAGACCTGCTCCTGGGGGGCTGTGGAAAACCTTGACAGAAGTCAAAATATAAGCAGCAATTTCTCTTCTGCCATGGTAAGAGTCCATAGGACTGCTGCTTCTTACGTGATGGACGCAGGCAATGAAGGGGTTATCATGTCATATTTTTTTTCCCAATTGCTGTAAATGTGGCTGGCTAAGGATTCAGGAAATATTTGCTATAGTTCTATGCCAGCACCTGATTGTGAAAGTCTGATTAGATTGAATTACTGAATGTATTGTCTGGTTTGCATAATAGAACAAAGAAAGGACACACCCTTCTCCTAATCCTATACACAGTCCTGGTGTTGTATTTCCACAGTGAACAGATTTGCAGGTTTTCTACATTCATTTACTACCCCTATTGGGTGAAAATAGAGGCTGTACTTAAAAAGTGTGTCACCACACTAAGTATGACTAGCTTTAGAGCTATTTTCTTCTAGCCAATCCTAAGGTTATCTAGCCCCAAGCTATCATGCTGTTACACACCAATGCACCATTTACCAGCCACTGTGTAAAACATTGTTCTCCCTGCCTAGACAAACCCACAGCAGTAGTCCAAGAACACCTAACTAGACCTGGGCCTGGCTTTATTTTACTGTGACAATATTAAATGCAGCTCAAGAAGAAATTTTAATTTTGCCAACTACAGGGAAGTCAGAAATAAACTGCGAAACATTCAAAAGAATTTACTCTCCCACTGGTTGCTTTCAGCCTCTCATTCTCTGTGGCATGAGTGCAGTTGGAACATGTTTTCACAGATGAGTGTTCTATTTGGACTTAGATACACATGAATGTATTGTGTTCTTACAGACACATCTCTTGGGCACTAGGGAGCTGGGCATAAACCTATCAACTATTTGATGAATATACTGAGCCTGTCAGTCCATCTACTAGTTTCTGCTGCAAAGTGCCCTGCTGCCTCAGTGGAGCTGCTACTTTTGTCCCTCTCCTTTGTTTAATATTTCTTGCTTCCTGTCTTGTAAAGGCAGAGCTGTGTCTGCTGTGATAACACAGATCAAACATTTTGAAACAATGAAGAAACCCAAATGTGCAAGGATTTATTTTCAATATATGTGATTCACAATCAGAGAACTAGGAAGTGGCAGGTACAAGTGTTAAACTGTAAAATTTGAAGTGTAGCCTGCTTTATATATCTTGAGCACAAATGACAAATGAAGCTGGGAAGCTGCAGCATCCTGGAGTGAGTACCACAAAGCCAGTCATTTATAGAAGACAGCCACAAAACCATGAATGGGTGGAGACAGGAAGAAAATCCACTGATGTGAACAGAAGAATGATGTGCGTTGGGGCACTGAGGTCATTTCTTCAGTTCAAGAGGACAGAATCAAACGAGCATGAGAAACCTTGCAGGAAAGACATCATAATTGTAAAATTAGGAACTCCTGTAATGAAAACTGATATAGCCCAAATGACATCAGGGAGGGAGGAAAGTAAATGGGACTGGTGTCATCTGCCATCAGTCAGCTCCAAAGTATAATCAATAATTTGTTTTTTCAATTTTATTTTTTTTAATGGGCTGCAATTTAAAGTAACCACAGAAGGTCTGATAGCTTTACAGAACCAGAGCTGTACTCTATGGTCATAATTGCTCAGCTACCATATAACTCTCATTTTAAAGGTTCAAACCAATAACTTATGGGATAAGCAGCTTCCTACATACTGTGGAAAAACTTGTAATGGTACAGTGGTGGTCGTGACATCAGACTATACAAACCTATAAAGATTCACAGAATCATTCAGTCTGGAAGGAACCTCTCAAGGTCATCTAGTTAACTTCTTGCTCTAAAAAGGTCCACTTCAAGTAGGTTTGGTCATGTTCTTGTCTAGCTGAATCAATCTGTGAAATAATGGAATTTCTAAAGATGCTTTAGACACCTTGTTCCAGTTTCTGATCATCCTCAAGATTAAAATAAATATTTCTGTTTCTTGCATAGAATTATATCTGACAATCCTCACATCTAGAAGGAAACTCTCACCTACCAACTCACAACTCTCATTTCAAAACCACGTGTCTCCAAGAGGAGTTTCACTCCATCTTCTACACAGTCTCCCACTAGGCAGCTCTGGACAGCAAAAGCAGTATTGTGTCTCAGTGCTTTCTTCTCAGAGCTTTCAGCTAAAAGCTGGATTTGTTCAAGCCCAATCCTCTCAGCTTTTCATCATACACCTTGTGCTGCAGACCCTTGAGCATCTCACTGGTGAGTCCACAATGGGATGCAGAACTTCAGAAGTGATTTCACAAGTGCTCTACAGAGGGGAAGAGACCCCTCCCTTTGTTTGCTGGCTACAGTCATGCTAATACAGCCCAGGGTGCTACCAGCCTTCTTCAGTGTAAGTATTCTTCAGTATAAAGAAGTGCACACACTGCTGGCTGATGGTCAGTTTGTTGTTCACCATGATTCCCAGGGCCTTTCCTCTGAAGCTGGATTCCAGCTTCAGTCATCTGCAAACTGTTTCTGTGCACAGGGTCATTCCATCTCACATGCAAGACTGTACCTGCTCATGTTTGACTTCTTGCAGTACCTGCATTTTCCCACAAAGATCCTTCTGAAGAGCAGCCCTGCCCACTATCACATGCTGAGAGCACAGTGAGTATCTTCTCTGCCTCATCATTCAGTTCATTAAGACCATATTACACAGAATCAGCCTCAGAACTGACCCCCAAAGGACATGACCAGTAAGCAGCTGTCAGATGGACTTTGTCCCATCGATCCCTCTGAGACCAGAATGACATGCCCAAATGAAAAAGAGGGCAATTATGGCTCTTCCCCTGCCTGTGACTGGTGAGAGCATATGATTGCATTGGCACAGGCTGTCCCAGGGCAGGAGCTGCTGGACAGTCCAATTCCCCAGCTGTGTGAGGGAATGAATCATCTGAGAATGATGAGACCCACACTAATCATCCATACGATGCCACATTATTCATTCTACAAAACGAGACACAGCTGAAGCAGTGAAGCTTTCTGCAAGCTCTTATCATCTCCTCGGTAGTCAAAAGCATGGTCACCTCTGATCTGGGTTCTGTTCCCAGTTTTGCATTAGATTTCCTACATAATATTAACCAGGGCACTCTTGAGTCATTTATTTGGTTAAAATCTATGCAAAAAAACAGCTTTAGTGAGAAATCTAGAAAGTGACCTAATAATAGAAAATAGGATTAGTTCTTTCACTGCATGTACCACTTTTATTAAATTCTATTTATTACTATTAGTCAACATCTGAGTCTAATGGTATTTGAAAGGGTTTTGAGCTATTTGGTGGAAAACGTAAAGTGGTACCATTGTTTCTTAATCAAGTACTGTGACAATTATTTCATAGGGTATTTAGATCAAGGCATTGACAAATCTCCAAACCAACTTCCTCCACACCCCAGCTCTTCCCCTGGTGGTGCAGGGCTTGCAGCGCTCCCATCAGCTAGGCGGGTCCCCTCAGCAATAATGTGAGTGAAGCCATCCAGCATTTCACTTTGTAAAAGGAAATGCATTTTCCTGAACATATGCCAGGTTCTACTCCACCCCTAACTCTCTGCACTGCTCAGTTACACATAGTTTAATGGCACAGAAGCTACAGAATTAGTGATCCATTACTACTCTATCACTGCATTTTCAGTGACAATGACTGACTTTATTGCATTATAAATAGAAGAGTGAGAATAGGTGTAGCAGTGGACCTTGTAGATAAATGAACCCATGAATCCTATAAGATTCTAAAACATTCTTTTGCACCTGAAAAATAAAGAACCAATTGCTGAAATGAGATAGGACGTATTCTAAATATCAAATATTCAAAATAATGTGTGAAGAACCGCTGAAAACATACCCTGCATATATGAATATTAAAAGAGAGATAGGTTATTTATGATAACAGTTTTGTAAGCTCTGCAAAAAACACTTAATTAATAGATACAGCAACTAATATGAAAATCATTATATCCAAGGTAGACTTTGTAAAGGCATAGGGCAATGAAGGAATTATTATACTTAATGAAGATCCATGACAAAATGCAGTAAATATGAGAGGCACAGTTATAATTCTCCTATGTTAATAACCTTCAAAAAAACCTTCAGTAATTCAGGAGGGGTCATCCAAAGAAATTAGTAGAAGAGGTAGCAAAGGACATTACAGCTGTCTCTGAATTCTGCTCTTCATTACCAAATAACTTAGCCAGAAACTTTCTGAAAATACCAGTTATTTGTACAGCAAGACTAATCATTATTCATCAATAATGAATACTATTGATGACTCCATTTCATTTCACATCAATCCAAAGTGCCTATTAATCCTTATTAGTTCAGCATGATGGAAAAAACTATACTTTCCTAAACATTTCACTGAATGTGCTGTTCACGGTATTTTCAAACTAGTACCAAACTAAGTTTCAAAAGAAGATAGTGAAAAATTTAATTTGGGAAGAATGACATCAAATATTTTTATGTTCTGAATTTCTTCCCCTCTGCCACACTGTTTTTCAGATAAAACTACGTGCCAGATTCAAAATTCCTGAAAATATAGCCAGAACTCTTGTACCATCTGTTTTCTGCCCCTCTGCTGAGGTAACATCCTTTCTGCAAATTTATGTCAGCAAAGATTATATTAAGACATATGCTGAAAAATATAACAGTTAATTTTCCAGAGAGGCTAATCTTTAAAGGTTTATTTATAAGAGTAAAATTTAAGTTAAGAGGGGTAGGTTGAATTTGAAGTCTCCATACAAATATAAAAGGAATAGCAATATACATCTGGGGCACCATTGTGAAATTCCACTGACTGGGTGTTAGGCATATCATTTTCTGAATTGCAGAAGAGAAAAAAAAAAAAAGTGGCTAAAAATATTTTTTTAGTAAAATGCCCTTTAGCTATGTACACACAAAAACGTTAGCTGTTTTTTTACCTTAGGTGTATTTTAAATTTAAAAAAATTAACTCCAGGTTTTTCTACCAATTGTTCATGAATTCAGAGAAATAGCTATTACTGAAAACTATTTTCTCTAGGTCTTCTCAACAAGTGCATAAGTATATCTTGTCTTAAGGCTCCATGATTTAATAGGAGCTGTATGTAACATGCTTCACAGAAGTAATTAATAGGTGATTTATTTTGTAATTCAAGACTTAGGCTCAACAATCCATTACACAATGGGATCAAAAAGAAGGCACTTGAAATTAAATTTCTGCTTGGAGGACACCTGAAAGTATCACCCTGTTCAGCACCATTTTTTGAGTGAAAGATTAGGAGGTTACATTTGGATTTTGTTGAGCACTTAGGTGCTAATTTTCATGCATGGACATTTTGCTCATAAGTTTAAGACTCAAAAAGTCATGGGACTGGAGCTTTCAAGTGGTTTAGCTTCCTTAAACCTTCTGGACAAGATCCTGCTTTCAATTTTGAGGCCATGCTTAGAATAAAATTTCATTATTTCCTCTTTAATTCAAAAGATACAAGGTTACCTCTACATATTTAGTTTCCTCAGATGTGTCTTCTTCTTCCATATGAGATCTGAGGACTCTGGACACTCACAGGATTTTTACTGGCATCCAGTAATGCCATCCTATCACCTGTTTGAGAAATCATAGAATGCCTCTCAGATCCACCTTGCTGCAGTGGAAACCTGCCCATGTTTATATCTCTGGAAGTAGACATTCTCAGTGATTCAAGTTAAACTTAACACAAATCATCTCAGGACTGAAAGCAGTAACATTTTATATACATGGCAGTGGGATGCACGGGCTTTGCACAGATCCCATATTTCTAGACTTCATTTGCATAGGTTTGTATTATCTGTGCTTTTCTCCTGGGCACCAAAATCCTCCATTACCCAGAAAACTGAGTGTTAATTACAGTTGGTTCTCAAAGGAGATTTGGTTTTCAAGCTCACAGGCACAAGAATGGCAAAGCACTGCCTTCATCTCCCAGAGCCTTCATCTCCTCTGACCCTTGCATCCCAGGGATCCAAACTGAGCAACATTTTCATCCAAAAGCAAATTATAAATTTGATCTCAATGCTGCAAATTCTTACACATTTAGATCATTTCACAGCTCTGATTATTTCTGAGGAAATTACTAGCTGTGGTACATCATGCCCCTAGAAGCACAGACAAGGCCTGAATGACCCCAAGATCTGGATTCCACAGGTTTGAGGCAACTCTGAAAGTCACTGAAAGAAATAAGTCATTTTTCAGGGTACTGAAAACTACTGCAATTACTAATAGAAAGGT
The DNA here is from genome assembly GCF_001522545.3 of Parus major. Classification (NCBI taxonomy): domain Eukaryota; kingdom Metazoa; phylum Chordata; class Aves; order Passeriformes; family Paridae; genus Parus; species Parus major. The sequence continues at coordinate 95,361,021 of NC_031769.1, forward strand.
AAAGCATAAAAAAATATATGCTTCTTATAAAAAAAAGATAAAGTGATTTGCTATAACTACCAAGACTCCTGCCACATGAAGACATTTTCTGTTCTCATGTCACCCGTAACAGGAGACAGGTTTATGACAGCACTTGCCACTGGTTGAAGGGACAGGTAAGATGAGGTAAAGAGAAGAAAGAGTAAAAAATGGAGCTATGGAACCAATATTCAAAGGAGATTGAACTGAAACACTCTCCTTTCTTGTATTTTATCTTTTTTGCTTAGAAAAAAAGTAGCAGCAGCAAAGAAAGCTAATGTAATTCCTTGTAACTACTTTTCTTCTAGTTTTGCAGTTCTTACCTTTCCATACTGCCTGTGAATAAATCCTACGTAAGGCCCCTAAGAAACACTAACCACAATCTCTGATGAGTGCAGTTATGAATTATAATAAATAATTATGAAGCAGTTTAAATTTGAAGATTTTATGTACACAATCACTGCAGGCTACCAAAAAGGTCATTATTAAGATCTTGCGTAATTTGATGTTTTTATTAAGGACTTCAGAGGAAGAGAGCAGACCACATAAATTCAAGGTTAGCTAAAGGGCCACTTGTGAAAACATCTGGAAAAAGTGATCCAAACAGTAAAAATTACATTCCTTAAGCGAGAATCAAATATCTGCTGAGCAAATATGAGTTACCGAAAGTTTCTATGCCCCTTTCCTGATTTGAATCTCATCAAGTCAAAGAGCTACAGTCCTAACTTCATACCCACCCTTAAAAGGTTGTACCAAAGTCCTTACTTTCTTTCAGTTTGTTTCTCCTAGATTTTGATATTTGCATATAGTCACATTTTTCACTAATATTTATGGAGAAAATTTAAGAATACACAGAAGTTTATGCTGTATTTTGAAAAATCTTTTCCATAAGATGCCAATAAATAGTCAGAATAGTCCCATACTTCACCCTGTCAGCATTCAGAGTAGCTAATTAAGGGAAGAAGGATAAAGAAGGCAGGGTTAATCTTCTCTTTGATGTAAAGGAGGTTTTATTCTGATTTTTCCTTGTACATAGCAAGAGAGTTTTTGTCTTGTTCAGTCACTTAACACAGGGACTGGTCCCAATTACCCTTTACAATGATTTAGGTGTGTCCCCTAAGCCTGTTATTCTGCTTCTGAGCACATGGTATGAAGAACTGATACATGTCATTAAATAAACAACAAATCCCTCTTTGCTGTCATTTCAACCAACTTCCTGCCTGATGATACTTCTCTTCCTTCCACAGCCCATGCCAGCACAGTACCAAAAGTATGAGTTTTCAGTTTTGTTTGTGTATTTTCAAAAGGAAAAAAAAATAATAATCCCCAGAGAGCACAGGCTGTGTTATTGCTGCATCAGCAGGTTCTTGCCTGCTTCCTGTGATCGCTAGGCAAGGAGCAGCAGCCACAGGCAGAGTAGCTCCCAAAATCAACAAACAGCGAAGCTGATGGGTAGGATCTGGTTTTAACCTGAGAGCAAAGAACTGAGCTGTGATTTAAATCAGATCTAGTAATGAAAAAATGTGGAAGATGAAAGGTGAATGGGAATAGACTCAAATATCTGGGGACTGCTATAATAGCTCTCATTCTACTGTGTATTGAAAAGCATCAGGTCAGCTGACAACAAGAAAATATATTCTAATCTCATTATTGCTGTTGAATATTGAAGTAGAAATAAGCTAGGTAAGCCTGTCTCAACCTTCCCATTTTGTGTCATCTTATCATGTCAAAGACAGAAGAATTAAAGGCTTGTCCTTGAATAAATTACTGCTTCTACATATACAGAAATACTGTATAGGTTACCATCTCTCCATTTTCTCTTGCAACCATTATTCATCACTATCACAAATCTACAGCTAATTGTCAAATGGCACCCTCCATGACTAATTAACTATCTGGGAAGCTAACATTACCAGGAATAAAGTGTTTGATGGGGTGTTTCCCTCTATTTCACTTTCAAATAGACTGTTATAAATTGATGATACCACAGCTGACTTTTCTTTCAAATGCCAAAGCCTTTCCTATGTAATAGAATGTGAATTTAAAGTAGATAGGCATTATCCTTTATGAACCATATCACTGCAACACCATGAATCACTTTTCTAGATGATTTCTCCATGTTACATGAGTAAAATGCTGAACCTATCAATCCCTCTTGCTTTATGAGTCTCGGGACAGCACAAAGGCGTGAAAGCTGAAGGAATGTATATTAATCCTTCTGAAAACTCATGACTCAGCTAATGTAAAGAAGCGAGCATGCCTGACACTGCTCATTTGAAAGCTACAAAATGAATAACTCAAATGGGGAAGGTAGTGCTATCACATTCTCACAAGGAAATGTAACAAATGGCAATCTACTGAGTATATATCATCAAAATCTGATCACGCCTGTAAAAACATCAATTGTGGAGCTGTCAGCACAACAAAGACATGAACCTTTTGCAGTGGGTTCAGAGGAGTCCACAAAATTTATCAGAGGGCTGCAACACCTCTCCTGTGAAGAAAGGCTGAGAGAGCTGGGGTTGTTCAGCCCAGAGAAGGCTTTGAGAAGACCTTACAGCACCTTACAAAACCTTAAGGGGGAGTATTAGAAAGACGGACCTTTTAGCAGGGCCTCTTTGTGATGGCACACGGGGTATTGGTTTTAAATGGAAGGAATGTCAGTTCAGATTAGATATAATGAAGATATTTTTTACACTGAGGGTGGTGAAGCACTGCAATAGGTTTCCAGGAGAGAATTCCTCATCCTTGGAAGCATTCAAAGTCAGGTTGAATAAGGCTCTGAGAAACCTGATCTAGTTGGAGCTGTTCCTGATCATTGCAGGGGAGTTGGACTAGATCGTCTTTAAAGGTTCTTCCAATCCAAACTATTCTATGATCCTGTGATCTTCCTTTTTATATTTAACTGGATACTCTTTTTTTGCCCTTTCTACTAACTGGTAATTGTACACTGATGTCAGGCTCCACAATATTTGCAAGAGCCTGTTACATCAAGATTTTTATATTGCTAACATTTTAACAGTATTACTAAAATTGAAGTGATTAGCAGATAAATTCCTTACTATAGTGCAATGATGGTTATACAAATATTCCTTCCCCTGACAATTACCTTCCATAGCAACCAGCCTCAAGGCTTTGGGCTGTCTTTTTCATCCAGAGGTGAATGAAGGAGACACACACCCCACAGCAACTTTTCCTTGCTGGAGAAGCCTGCTCAACATTCTTTTTGGGAATTCAGAGATACCCCTTGGATATTAGCTACACCAAATCTAAGTGTCAGTAGCAAAACCCAGACTCCTCAGCCAGCAGCTGTTAACGGTTAGCATATTTTTAAAATTTATTTTAAGTATATTCCTAACTTCCTTAAAAGAGCAGCCAAGGTTGAGGGAAAGGTTTTGCTTTAATATCCTAACCTGTGGAATCAGTGCTTGGCCAACTGTTGGATGGCTTCACAGGCCCACTGGTGTGTAACTTTTCCTAGGATTGAAAGAATCCTTGTATCACGTTAATCAAAAACAAGAAGACAGAGCTGTAATTTTTGATTGTGTTTCTTTAATAAAATAAGCATCTAGATATATAAATAAAGCAATGACATGCTGTTGAACAGAGATTTCTGTTGGTACATGACTAAGGCTGTATAGAGCACTCCACAGACACGTAAATTACTGACATCCATGGGAGGACATTATGCATGAATAGTTTAGCTTCGAATTTGAAGTATCATTCCATATATCTACTCATCAACACTGATCTGATAATCTTTCCAAGTACCTGCCTGTAGATACTCTTTGCAGACATATTCCAGCCACTAAATTACATAAAACATAAAATACTGTGAAATTTGAAAAAATTCTCAGTGATATTCTAACACTTCTGAAGGCAACATGCTTTTGATTTCAATGTAAATGGAACATGAATTCTCTCCATATTGCTTTCCAAGAACATACAAAATTTATGACATGATGAAGCAATTAATTCAGCTACAAATCTCTAAACTATTTCTCCTTTACTGACTGTACCATCAGAAACTTTGAAACCTCTAATTAGGGACAAGGCTGTCTCATACTTTTATGGGGTTTGACCACTTTTAATTTCTTCTGTTCAGCAATCTGGAAAGCTAAAATGATAGACATAAATTTCATACTTGAAAATACACAAGTGAGCATGCTGCTTATTGCTTTTCTTTTCACTTCCACATCACTAAAATAATTACCAATGTACTTAGAGAAATCACAGTTGACAGTACCTAAGAGACATGTTAGCCAAGAAATATGGAAAAAGGTAATTTGATATTTAAAGTTCTTAGCAAATACACGTCTCCTAGAACAAGTTAATACCTATTGGCATTAGAATATTATTTAAAAAAAACCTCACTCACAGACACAAGTAGTTCCTCATACTGTCTGACAAATTAGCACTTCTGTTAAGTTGGCACAAATATTTGGCTTGAATAATTTCCTAGAAGTATATCCATTAGTTTGATACCTATGGCAGAACAAATTTCTCCCTTGAATTGAACAGAGATGAGTTACTATTGACACAGAAATGCAATTGACCCCAAAATCCTGACTTAAAAACAGCCTCTGAACTCCGCAGTGCCCCAACAATGCTTGTCAGCTGACAATTAAAACAATTTGTAGTTTGTCATAAGAACATTTGTCATTATATGAATTGTTCCTGATTTTCTAGCAGAAAGATCAGCTTGAACTATTTGTTTATGTTTTTGGTTAAAATTTGTTTTAATTGTGTTTATAGAATGTAAAAAAAGAAGAGTATGCCTCAGCCACCAGTCATTAAGTCATTAATACATTTTTTTTTCCATAAGTCATAATAAGAAAAACAGGCCTAGAAGATACTTATTCAGTTATTTAGTTTGCAGGGAAAACCAGAAAAAGTTTACTAGTTTCCCTTGTTCAAGAGTAATCTTTTAAGCAATATGCATTTCATATCGCTTAGTCAAAACTTTAACTTCAGTAGTAAGCTACCCTTCTGCAGATGCAGTTTCCTGCCCTGAGTCTACTTAACTCAAGAGAGATCCTTTACATCTTAGGAAAAAACTGTTGGGGTTGCTGAAAACCCAGGCAGAAGGCTGTGGGAAAACCCTTCTGTCATGGAGAGAAAAGACAGTACCCACACTGCCCCTTGTTTGTAGTTATGTAGATGTTACTAGAAAGTTCTCTGTTTCCCCTGTTGTCATTGGATTATTTTTGCTGCAGTGTTTTAAATATTCCTAACCACCCCTCTTTATTGGACCCTTACCCTCAGACTCCTCCCCTACCCTAATTGATATAAATTACTGTAACACCCTGAACCCTGCCCTTTAGGTTCACCTTGTACAGATTATGTGTTTGTTGTTTTACTGTTAAAGCCTGTTCATTTCAGGTCATAAAATTGAGCCCATCCTTCTATTATTTTACCACTTCTTCTCCAGCTGATCTGGTCTTGAAGTCGTGGTCCCTAGCTCTGACAAAAAACCAAATCAATTTTAAAAAAAAAGCAAACCAAACAAATAAACCCCAAAACCCCAAAACTAAACAAACAAAATAACAAAACAAAAACATACCCCCAAAAAACAAAACAATAAAAAAAACCCTACAAGGTACATGCAATGCAGAAATGTACTTTATTTTAATTTATTTTTTTTTACGCTTTCAAGCTATTCCTGCATATAAGCAATTACAGAAATTTCCACACAAACATTTGTCTGCATGTTATCATGTTGCTTATGATGGCATGAAGTAATTCACAACTGTAATCACAAGGTCTTATATGTTTCTTTGACCTGTCTGTACTTCTCCAGCATCCTCACCCACACAAACACGAATGTGCACAACCATACATGCACAAAAATGGATGGACAGATTGCACTTCAGATGAAAAACTCAGTGGGATTATTCCTTTGTGTAGATTGACTTACCTGGATACTTTAGGTGATCTCTTTGGACTCTCATGCAGCCCATTGCTTGCTTCACATCCTCTGCTCAATTAACTCATCTCAAAACAGTGCGTTGTGTAAAATTTATTTTCCTTTTCCATCTGTTTTATCCAGTGGTCTTGTGTTCTTGTCTGGTTGGTCTGCCAAGATTGCTGAGGCTCAGGGAAATTAAACAACTGGTACAGGGTCACATATGTGTCAGCTCAGCCAAAATTAGCATCAAGTTTTAAAAACAGACATATAACTGCATACAGCATAGGGAGGAAAATGTGAAACCTCATCACCTTGAAGGTTGTTGAGTTTTGTTTGTTTTTTTTTTTCTACAGATGAGCTTAGGCAAATTTTGATGCTACCAATAAGAGGTTCTCTTCTCCCCTTTCTCCTGGTAAATCCTTGATTGTGCTATGGAACCATCTTTGTGCTCAGAAGGAGCAAACTTGGTAACGGTTTTCCTCCTCTTATACCACCAGAGAAGGACAAATTTTAGAAATGAACAGTGCTGTAACCACTTTTTAAAAAAATAAAGGCATAAGTGGCTGTTGGTACCTACATTAGACCCTCTGTTAGACAAGAGAGACACAATATTTGTTGTAACCTTTCTTGGAGAGTAAAATAGTACAGTAGTTGACAAATGTGAAGAAAATTACCCTCTTTTTCTGTCCTGATTTTTAAACTTTCCAGCTTTAGCCCTGCAAATAACTTCTCTTAACAATTAAGAGAATTGTGAAACGTATAATAACAAGACAAAGGTTTTTATGAGGTAATAAAATATTTTCTGTATTAATATTACTGTGTGCCTAAGAAATGTAGTTTTGAAACCAGAAGATTTCAAAGTAGGATCTATGTGAGACACCGACAAGCTTCAGTTTGGCTCAAAAGCTGGTAGTTCCACAATAAAGCATGCAATACTATTAAGAATATATGAGGACATAATACTATACTATCTTACTACTAAGAAGAGATGAGATTTTAATAATATATCACTTCTCTATATTATATGAAGGGTTTTACTTCTTGACATCTTCCCAAGATGCATGCCAACTGCCTCATGATTATTTAATATGTGTTTGTAAGTCTAAGATTTGAAACTTGTAAAAGGTCTTCTGAGGAGAAAAAATTGGTGCTCATCCATAATTTCTTTTGTAACTCCACAGCTCTACAAAATAATCTGTGTTTAAAATGAACCACTACCACCTTTTCTAGAAAAACCATAAGCATCTGGTCCCAAGAGATTCCTAGAGAAAGGCAAGATTTTCAGTTGATTGCCACATTTTCACAATATCCACCCCCTCAAATTAGAACTTCAGATTAGGGAAAAAAAAGGTAATAAAAATTACTTATTTTACTATATAAAAGATAACTGATTTCTTGCAGTACTACTGACTAGCTCAGTTCCTAATATGTAACATTTTCATTTTCCTTGACCTTGAAATGGAACAGGTGACGCATACGCATTTATGGTTCTATATGCATGAGGCTGCAGATTTTCTTATACCTCCCTCCTGAGTACTTCAGATTTTTCTAATACCCTTTTAGAATTTGGAAATCACTCACTGTGTGCTTACTACTTTTAATTACTTTCTACCACTTAAAAAAAAAAAATAAAATATTTGGTCAAAATCCTTGGTGATTTTCAGTTTCTCTCCTTGAGGGAAAAAACAAAAACACAAACCCTGCAGTATTTGACATGCCCTTCAGCATTAGTACTTTTGGAATAAAATATGTCTTGCCTTTGTTCCTTATCAAAATCTATTTATATATTTCCATTGGGAAATATCTGAAATTCATAAAGCAATGAGAAAAAGCACTAATCCATCCATTAATTGAGCATTTGATCTTTTCCAAGGCTATTCAGGACAAAAAAATTAGACTTCACTGTTTTTCTTTTACAGCAATATAATCTTTAAGAAAAAATAATCAAACCCACAAAGCTGTTTTCTGATAGGTCTTTGAAAACATAATCTCTGAAACTCTTTCAAAGCAAGCTGCAAAATGCCTCTGAGAAGAAATATATACAGGTGCCAAATTCTGAAGCTCAGACACTATGTATAGGGGTAGCATGACCAAACTCAGCCACACACACACTGAAAAAAAAAGAAAATATTAAACCCCTCTGTAATGTAGTGTTGATCTTTACTCAAGTTTTCTCCAGCCCCTCTAGTAGTATTTCTTCTCTTTTTCACTTGTATATAAAAATAGAAGGATGAAAGATGTTTTCCTCATTCCCTTCCTCCCCCTTTTTTTCAATTCCCCCTAGCTATTCCATCACCTCAGCAACTTAAACCAACCTCCAGTGTAAGAATTAAAATGCAACATGAAATAAATATGTCATTATGTTTCAAATTGATTTTAAGGATAAGCAGGTCAGATTTTCTTCTGATATTAACTGATACACAGAGATTTCTACCATTTTCTGTGCAGTTAAATATGCTTATGCTTTTACAAACACACGAGAAAGGATGTAATTTCAGATTTGCTCTTGTTCTTCTTGTGTGCTAAAATATTTATACTATACAGATTCTATGTTGGTTCAAAGAAAATTTCTCTCTTGGATATGATATTTTTCAAAGCTTTCGGTGCTAGAATGAATCTGAAACAGATCTTGAATTAATTTTAACCCTGGCTTTGCACTAAAAGAAGTACAGAAGAGCTTAATAAAAAATCTTTTAGATGCTCTAGTTGGGGACAATCCTTTGCATTGCAAAGGATTTATTACTTTATTTACTATTCTGTTTAATGTTTCCTTAAAGTAAAATAAAAAAAGGTAAAAAAAAGGTAACACTTTCCACAATGATCAAGGTACTCATCATTAAAATTCCCGCTAACCCCAAAACATAGAATCAATAATTCTTAGGCAGGATTTACAATTTCTCAGCCAATGTGAAAACCTAAGCACAGGTGAAGAGTCAGACTAGAGACCCTCACAGCACAGCATTATGTTTGTCCAGTTAGAAGCCAATTCTGGAAAAGATGACCAGCACAGGGAGTAAATAAAAGTAAAAAAGAGAAGAAATACTACTAGAGGGGTTGGAGACATCTTGGGTAAAGATTATCACTTAATTACAGGAATTTATTCTTGCCTTGCATAAGAAATCTGCCCTTCAGATGCCCTCCTAGGCATCCTGTGATGCATTGCATTTAGCAAAACAACGTATTTCTAACATACAAACACATTCTTGCCCAGACACATTCTTAGCACCTAAAAAAGGCCCATAAAAAGGAGCTTCATACCTCAAGACCAGCTGTATGAAGCACACTACTCCTTTCTTTTGAACCTCTTCCCCCTAGTTTTCCTTTTTCCCCCTTAGATCTTGTTTTGGGAAAGGCGATGGATCATTGATCCCACTTCACACACATGTCATCAGCCACCTGAAATAAAGCCCTTGTCTTTGGCCAGCAACCTGCACATTATATCCTCAATGGGTTGGCAGTGGAGACCCTCAGTAGCTGCAGGTCATAACTCAGGGCAGGTAAATTGTGATTAGCAGCATCGGTGCTAAATGGAAGCTCACTTCTCATATATTATTCTTATTGTTGAAACCCTTGAAAACCCTTGAAAAATGCTTGTCTTAGACTGCTAAAAGCCTTAAGCATTGATTTTGGAAGTTTTCTACAGAGACTTCTAGAATCTAATAGTTCCTCTGTTCTAACTTTAGGATAACCTCCTTCAGGTTGTCAAGCAACAACCATTACCACGCTGCTGAAATCAGACAAGGATTTAAGCCAGCAGCCTTGCCTGTAGCCCATTCCCAGAGCTGCACAAACCCTGGAGCAGCTGACAGCATGGACAGCACCACTCAAATGTATGATGTTTGTGTTGTGCTCCCTCCTCTCTGCCAGATGAAGGGATAGAGGTTATCATTAAGTCACAATGCAAGTTTTAATAGGAATATCTCACACAGCGAGCCTGTCAGAGATGTTGCAAGGGCAGCTGTGGGAATTGGCACCAAAACAAGTGATTGAAGCTACAGGAGAGATCAAGCTGTGAATGATCAGGCTAGGTAAATTGTGGGGAGGAGAACTGAGTCACAGTGCTGAAGAGAACTGCTGTCTCTACACACTGGCATGCCCTAAAGTAGGTAGGTAGATACATATGAATGTGAAGTGTGAGCATTGTAAGGCATAATTCTTCCTTTTTTTTAAAAAAATAATAATAATTTTTAAAACATTGTTAATTTTCAAGTAGATTTCCTTAAAACTCATATCTTATGTCAGAAAATAAAAATACATAACACTATAATCTCTGTTTAGAAGTAAACTATAAGAACTTTCCTTCAAATTTTTATTCTAGCAGCTCAAAGCTATGATTTTGTAACTGTTTTGTTCCCTTGCATTGCACTGTACATCACATATTCTATACTATAAAATATTGACTGTTTTGCAAGGACAATAACCTTCCAATGACTAACACATTACCTAAATTTTAAGAATAGCTAATCACTATGAAACTAAGCAGTTCCCTATCTCTGCTTGTACAAAATGTATCTTTAACCTTCCTGAAACTGCAAAGCTGACAACCCTAGAAAAAAGTCTACCTCTACTTCCACCTCCACAAAAAAATCTCTTAGGTACCATCACCAGTTTAATTCTGATGTAAGTAAATTTACATAAAGTAACCAAGTATATTGGGTATTACCTAGGAGGCATGACATCTAAAAGTCTCTCTCAAATAAAATTGAAACTGATACTCAGAAGAACAACTAAAAGTTAGTTAGAACTGAAAGTTACTTGAAACAAAATTTTATGTGTGCTGTATGCTTTTCTTAGGGTCATTAAAATAGTTTCTATTTACAAAATATCTCTTTTAAATGACACCATCATTTGTATATTTAACAATTCCTTGTATATTTAACCCTAAGACTTCTCTTGAGCATTTATTTATTTGTATGTAATACATGCCACTGAACAATATTAGCTATATATGAACAAATCTCAATGGTTTATTATTTTGTTGTAGTATTTTCACAATCCTTTTTCATTCACAGCTGTGCATGGTGGTCATGTATAAAATAAATAGGGATTTTGGGGTGGCTTGAGGCAGGGATTGCTTCATTCTCTTCAAACAGATGTGTTTTTGCCATTGAACAATGAGGTTAGCTGATCTTAGGAAGTTACCAGTTCATCTCAGCAATACAGTAGGGTAACATCAGTGAAAGTAGTATTTAGTTCTTTCTTGTATGCATTACAGTTGGAAGTCCTTTTATTTTATTAGAATAATATATTGAATTCATAAATTACCAGATGTTGAGACAATTAGTCTTTAATGATTACAACAGCAAGTACTATTTCTGAAACAACTCTTTCATACTAACATTCTGCTTCTTGGCTATCCACAGAAAACTGTTCTAGGATTACATTTAAAATTAATTAAATTTGAAAATTTATTGAGGTCAATGTTAATTTGAAGATTTGACAGTGCCAGTGTTTTTTTTTCATGTAAGGAATTTTTTTTTCCAAACACCACTGTCAGAGAAAAGGTAATGATCTAATTATGAGAGGCTATGGCTTTCATTCTTAGCAATAAATTATCTTCATAAGAAACTTGGATATACAGTAAATTAAGTACCAAAAGATGACAGTGAGGTTATCTCCACTTTCAGTATTACATTAACCAACATGAGTGCACAATTCTTTGATGAACACATCCTAACAGTTAACTGGTATGAAGATGTTAACAATGTCAATATTGAAGTTTATGTAACAGCCTGTAATCAGAGAAAAAAAAGTTCTCCTTGAAAATACAGCAATAGTAACAATTTCCATCATTCTATAATTTTTCAGTTTGGACTTATTAACTGAAGTGGGAAAGATATGCAAAAAGAAAAGGGGAAATTAGAAATTGTCATAGATGAGTGACAAAAAGGAACAAGTCTGCCATGGACCTGTGCTTTGCTATTTCCTACCTTCACTGTAGCCTAAAAAGATAGAAGTTTCTCAGAACATTGCATTTCCGAACTTCATGCTTCTAAGAAGTACAGAGTATCTTTGAATTCATTGTACAATGAAGTCTTGAAACTGAGACTTTTACAGATTTCAACATCATCAGACTGACAGAAAACATTGCTTGACTACGACAGTTCAGGTAACTTTTCCATTAGCTCAAAATAGGACTTTTGAAAGTGTTTTGCTTCAGGAAAGATCAGTTTGAGGAAGGGTAGAACATTAACAGATTTATTTTCTTCTCAGAGTGATACAGAGCAGAGAGCGAAGGAAAAAAAGGTGCTCTGGAAAAAGTAAAGCATGCTTTTCAGGGGAAACATGAGTTTGTATTAGTGGGCACAGGTAACCTTTTGACAAACAAAAACTCCAACCAGAAACTGAACAAGACAGCTGCTGTCTCCTGATGGAAGCAGAGAACTGGGGCAGAAGAAAAAAGACTGATATTTTATTGGGAAGCATCACTGCCAAAAATCTCTTCAGCCCAGATAGGCCCTTAGTTCATGTGGTGTGGTCAAACACAGAAGCACCAGGCAAACAGTTTAAGAGAGTCAAGCTGTACTTTCCTTTCTTCCTTAGTTGAAAGGTGTATAACTGAAAAGCCACATGAATTAGGAAATAGATACAATGATGATCACATGATAGTAGATGCCCTTCTATTTCACAAAGGGCTGGAGCATCTCTCCTATGAGGAAAGAGGATTGGGATTGGTCAGCCTGGGGAAGAGAAGACTGACTTAATTTTGATCTTCCAGTGCCTGAAGGGAGCCTAAGAGAAAGGTGGGAGACTTTTTACCAGGGTGTGCAGTGACAGGATGAAGAAGAAAGGCTTTAAACTGAAGGAAAGTAGGTTTAGGCTAGGATTAGGAAGAATTTTTTTTTGCCTTTGATGGTGAACACTGTGAACACTGAACAGGTTTGCCCAGAGAAACTGTGGATGTCCCATCCCTGAAAGTGTTCAATGCCTGGATGGGGCTCTGAGCAAACTGGTCTTGTGGAAGGTGTCTCTCCCATGGCAGGGGTATTGAAATGGACAATCTTTTAACTCCCTTCCAACTCCAAGCCATTTCATGAAATTGAACTAAGAACCTGCCCTGAGACAGAACAACTCCTATTTCTAAGTCATTCCTCAAAGCCTAACAAACAGCCATTGCTCTCCACTCTCTACAATATCCTACTCCTACTTCACACAACATTGACAGGAACCAATAGTTATTACCTTATCATAAAAAAATCAAAGTGCATACTAATGGTTTGTGCAAAAGATACCAATATCATCTGAACCTTAAGCTTTGAAAAATAAAAACAAAACAAAAACAAAACAAAAAGATGGACTGCAAGCAAATTGCATAAGCTGGGGGGAAGTTACAGAATATTAGGACATTGTTTCCTAAGTTTCCACTAGATCTTGCAGCTTTCTAAGTTTTGAGGTCTTAATTGCAGAAGACTTAACTCAGTCAAGCCCTGCTTTGGTCCCAGGGTTGTGTTATTAGACATACAGCAAGATTTCTGCATCAGGCAGTGTCTCATTCTTTCTCTTCTACCACAACTGTAAAGACTGAGTGTGGGGTAGAAGTAGTACTGTAGGCATCTTGATTATATAAAAAATCCAGCTCTGTCTGGATAATGTGAATTTTACAGGTGGTTGAAAAAATTACTTCTTACTCACCTTTCACCACTTACCATGGAAATACATGAGGGTAAGTTTATTTTTCACTGAATTTCTGAAGTGAACAGAACAAACATAAAGAACATCATGCAGACCTAGCAATGAAACCCGTGCAAGATTCCCAAGGGAACAACCCCTAGGGGAACAACCACACAATGTACTGAGCATAAAGCAATACCAGCCCCAGCAGCAGGAAATAGGAGAAAGTGCTTTTATCTCAAACAGCAAAAGCTATGAATTCTTCCTGTTACTGTTTGAGGACTTAAGTTACAGAATAAAGAGAAAAGTACGTGTCACTGTGGACAATACAAACACTAATTACTTGCTACCAAGGTTGGATTTTAGTTTGCTTAAAAAAAACCCAAACTGAACAAACACCACCACCACCACACCTGGTTAAAAACCAAGACCTAAGGAGCTGCTTCCTGGCATTCACTTGAATTTGAGCAGTGAACCCAAGTCAAACTACATGAAAACATGTGAACAATCGTGCATATCTTTTGTAACACAGGCTGTTTATCTTCGATCTTCTGTTTTATCTATGTGACTTCCCAAGGTTTAAAATTTCACTCTCTTTTTAAAGGCAATCTAGGACAGCATCAAGTGAATATATGATGAACAACACAATACCTAAATTTTTATTGTGGAGCTACATAAGAACTATTTGGTTGCTTGAAAGGCAAGAGGCAATATATTACATTTGAGGTACATCTGGATGAAGTGTCAACTTTAGTTATGAATTCTGTAAATTTTTAATGTAAAAAAAACAACTAAAATTATCAAAAAGTTAGCTTAATATAGTATTTATGCAGATCTTTCAAAACTAATATTCTAGTTATATCATGGCAATTTTTTTATTTTGAAAACTAGAAACCAAAATAATTGGTATACAGAAATATTTTGAAAGTCAGCTAGCAAGGGTTAAAAAATACAGAATAGTTTAAATAGTAACCATTAAAATTTAAATGTTTAAGACAGATACTGGAATATGTATCTCAGGATTTTCTTGATTTAGAATGTCATTAACGTATAGAATACTCCACAAACCTTTCTGTGAATGAAATTTTTATTTACACACTGTATCCAGAAGCAGATACATAAATCCTTATACAATTATTTTTCAAAAATGTGCAAGAAATTACTATAATTTTGTTTACAAACCAAAACACATTAAAATCAATGGACTTTGGATAATTCACTCTGTGGCGTGCTTAGTACAAATAGCGCACACCAGGTCTGAAACAGAGAAAAGTGTAAACTACAGCAATCTGGATTGCAAGTATTAACTTCATGGCACTCCATCATCTATAAAAATTCTTTAACCCAACAGGTATTCATAAAAAATTCTTTTAGAATTTTTCATTATCTGTGTAGAATTTAGATCACTTTCCAGATACAACAATGCCATATTTTTCACATTATGAACTACCACCTAGGCCATTTTTTATTTATAAAGAATGCCTGTAATTTTTATTTTTTGCAGTCATAGAAAGATTTCAAGAAATTAAATTGGCAATCATTAATTCATCTATAGCTTAGCTCAGAATTTGAAAGTTCAGTAACAGAGAAATACTTCTCATCATAGCCCATATATTGCTGGTATGCTGTTTTAAATTTATAATTCCAGTATTCACACAGATGAAATGCATCAAAACAAAAACTGCACAAATCTTACTTAGCCCAGCAGTCAATATTCACAGAAAGAAATCAGCTTTAACATAATGCACAGTCAGCTCATCTGAGAACAAAGAGTTTAATTAATAATTGCATTTCTGATCCTTCTGACAGAATTACATTTTGATAAAAAGGTGGCATTCACTATGTCAACAGCAGGATAAGCGCTATATCCTTCAAACAGATCAAAGAATACACATCACTTTCAGTTGTTTATAACACTGGCTTACAAAACAAAACAAAAAAAAAACCTCACAGGAAATTGTGCAAATTTATTATTTCCAAATGCCAGGTGTTGTTTTACTCTTCTAATTGGTAAAGCAGTTATCAATAATGTCAATCATTTTGGACACTTAAAAAAGGAGTTTTATTTTAAAGTTTTGTCTTTAAAAACATTTTTCCTCAATTCAATTGCATAAAAAGCATACCTTCTGAACCCATAAACTGTTGTGCTGAACAAATAGCCATATTTCTACTCTATAAGGATCATAGTCTGTTAGCTTTTATTCCTAGTGTATTTACCTCCAAAGGTCCCCAAAATATCCTCCATCTTCCTTTTTTTTTTGTCAAGGACGCTTTGTTCCTCTAATTTTCATGAAGCAGAAGTCAACACAAGTTTTGTGGTTATTTTGAGTGCTTCTAAGTTGACTCATAACTAAATGTTACTGTGTTTCTTTTATATTAATCTTTTTAATAGGAAATTGTAAGTATCTTTAATGTTTTTAAACAATTTTTTTCTGGGTTCCTTCTCCTGGTTGGCCAGAAACCTCAGTATGAAAAAATACTGTGAGGTTCTGATTAAAGAAACCTGTAAAAATAAGTATTTGTGTCTACTTATTACTGATTTAAAGTATTTGGAACTTAGTAGAAATATCACCACCATTTTTTATTTGGAAGCAAAGTGCTCTACGGTTCTTACACCATAGACCTCAACCTCTTTTAAGTGTTCCTTTTGTGGTAGCTTTATAGCAGGGTGGGGAAATGACAAAGCTAACTTGACCTGGTTAAGTTCACAGATGAAGAACACAGCAAGGAAGGCAATTCAAAAACTGGATAGCTGAAACAGAGGGTTTTTTTAAAAAAACCATCACTTATGAGTGAACAACTGAAATTTATAATGACATGGGCAAGAATTTTAGCATGTGTGTTCTTTCACGTTTTTCACTTCCACAGTAAGACCAGGATATTATAGCTTCAAATATTTAGGTTTCAATGCAATGACTGCTAAATTAATGCATGTGGCATAGTATAAACATATGTTTAATGTATTCAATAGTGGTATTAAATGGCAAAGAAAATATTTTATATACTATAATCTTTCAAAGATTCTGTAGAATGCATAGGCCCTCTAGTATGGGGAAAGAATTTTTAAAGTGAAGAAAATGCCAGAGGTTTTCTTCCAAAAGTATGCATCTGAAATCCATAAAAATGATTTTCTTTTTCCTCCCCACAGACAGAATCAGAACACTGTACCATACAATAGGTTATTGTGCCTTTTTGAATAAAGTTAGTGATCCTGATTCACGGGTGGGGGGGACGAGACATGACTGGGTAGCGGGAGAAGCCAGTAGAAGAAAGAAAAGGAAAACAGAATTCTCCCTTTCATATATCTGGCAGAGCCAACAAATTACATGTATAGACTGCTCTAGATTATTTTCTTTTTTAAGTTTAAAACTTTTTCAGACTAAAGAGGAAATCCTTATTCTCCCTCCCTTAAAAGCAAAGGCAGTCTTATCTACCTTTGATTTACTTTTTATTTTTTAGTTAAACATTATGGTCAAAAAAATAAATTAAAAAAATATAAATTTTGTCTATCAATTCAGGCAACCCAAGATGTAGTGCTATTGCACCACCTTGCAGCAATACTGTATTCACTTCTAAAGTCTCATTTTAGGGGACAGAAATACTAGATTAAATAAGGAGAAGAAAATGACCCAAACAAGAAAGATGTATCAAAGATGGACTTTTTTTCCTAAGGTGATCTTTACTCATTAACCACTTCTTCCAGAGATGGGGAATATGACATTCTAAAATACGAAACAGTGGGGCAGAGGCATGCAAAGAAAGGCCTCTCAGCCAGGCAGAGGCAGGCCTCCCTCCCAAGCCAGCTATGACCCCTTTATAGCAAGTAACTCATAAAAGTGATAGAAACATGGGAGAAAAGAAAACCAAACTAAACAGGAAACCAAACCAAAATAAAACAGGAAAATGCCATGGATTAACCTTGCATGATGAAAATATTACAGTGTAGAACCTGTACTCCCCACTGAAAGTAATTTTTTCCCTACAGAAGGTTAGAATAACTGTAAGCTTTTCAAATGCCAGAATCTTTGACAGATATCATGAACACTTACTTAATTGATTCAATATTTCATATGTCAAAACATATTTCATGACAGCAAACTGAACATTTTCTGCGGTCACTGTATATCCAAACATCTCTTCCCAGTAATTTCAAAGGCTAGGAAAATAGCACTTTAGAGATGCATTTTAAACATCTTCCATTTAAAATGTTACCAGTCCTGTTCCTTCCTCCTCAAAGGACATAGAAAAAAGGGGAATATGTTCCAAAGGACATTAGTGTATCACTGTACTTTCTGAAGTAAAAGAAAAATGTAGAAAAATGGAAACTATAAAATTTCAAGTAGCTTGAATATAAATATGGTAGAAATCATCCTATTAGAAGTTTTACCCCATCCCCAAAATGGCTTATAAATTTACGTTCCCATGATAACAATTCCTAGAGTCTTCCTACAAATCCAGGAAACTTCCCTCCCTTGCTCTGCAAGAGTAAGCAGAAATGTAAAGAAGAAGGGGACCTGGTAGGTGTTCATTTATTAACTGATGGCATGATTATAAAAGGTTATATTTTACAAGACCCCAATACCACAATTTCCTTCTAGGTACTATACATTGACTTTCATAGACTGTTTTTTAAAGGCCATTTTTAGAGGACAAAACACTGAGACGAGAAGAAGGTTGAACCAACCTTCTCAAACACAAGAGTGTACAGACATTACAAGGCTTAGGAGGAAGGCTTTTTTTTTCCCAAAGATATGCTGCATAACCATGTTCTTATCACACAGCTCTGTCTATACATTGGGGCATACCTCTATAGAAATGTCTAATTACAACACTAGGAAACAGTTTTTAACTTAGATGTAAAAATCAGTAATTTAGAATACCAATATGTTCCTTATCCATGATCATTTTTTTCCAGAGGTTGTTTTAAAGGAAAAAAAAATAAAATCCATTCAACAAGTTTCATTTGACTTTTACTTATCGTTGAATACACATGAAATGTGCTTTCAATGCATAAAAATCACAGTGGATAGCAGCAAAGGACTTGGGGGAAATTAAGGAGAATTTGATCATTCACATTGTGATTAATCTGCACATTGATGAAAGATAGCTATTTCACACTTCTAAAAATAAACTTGAGATCATTCTTTCCAACAAAACAAAACAAGAAAAAAAAGCCTCCCAAAATACAGAAAACCCCCCAAAACAAACAAACCCAAATGCATTACTTTTCTTTTACACACAAAAATGAAATATTTTTATGGCAGCAAAAGATTTTGATAATAATGAAAGTCTGTAAACTGTAGTTCAATCTCTTTTTGTTGTTGTTGTTCCCAAAGTGCAAGATGCAAGATTCCCGTAAGCTTTCAGTAGTGCTTTTCCTGTAAATAATCCTTCATTTTGTTTGGCAAAGGCAGTTTTTGAATCAGGTCTATTCTGGTGTATTGACGTATTACAAAACGACACAGGTACTGTAAAGAGCGCACCTGCATAAACCGGGATACTGGATTTGTCAGTCTCACTGGGTAAGTTGCAGATCCAGGCAGCCGGGATCTTGAATAGCAGAAAGCTCCATTTTCAGAGTCCCTGATTGAATGTTCAATTAAGTCAACTATAGATGTATGTCCCTCCACATCTGGCTGTTCATAAAAACTAAACCTACCATTTGAGTGTTCAATTCTAGTATGAAGAGTCTTTCCATGGGAACGAAAACTCAAACTTAAAAGATAACGATCATCAGAACTATCTCTAACGAGAAACGAGCCATCAGGCACATTAGCTAATTTTCCCTCTGCCTCCCAACGTGTAATGGGGCCCCAGTACCATCCTTGTTTTGCAAGTTTTTTCAGTTCTTCTGTGAGGCTAGTCACAACCATAGGACCGCTGTTCTGTACAGAGTCATAAACTCTTCCAACTCCTGGGGCAGTGTTAGGATCAAAATTCAAATGGCAGCGCATACTTTCAGCCACGTGGGCATCTGTGCCATTTAATCCATTGAAGTTCCTTTGGATTTGATTATTCTGCATTGGAGGTAGCAAAGGTGAGAGTGGAGGGACATCGCTATGATTAACTCTTGGGCTTTGCAACATGACTCCTGTGGTACCAATCAACAAACCATTCACCGTCTGGTCCACAAAGATATCCGGTGCAACGACTACATCCTGATCCACTTGGCTCTCATCTTCATGGAAAGCGTTTCCCCCCACTTGAGAAGAAACAGTTGAAACTTCCATGGGTGAGGAACTATCCAGACAGTAACTACGTGATCCTTCCAAAGGATACATTCCCTCATCTAAAGGCACAGTATACTGAATGTAGTCCTGAGGCATTAATCCAATAACTACAGGCACATGTTCATCAATATGAAGATGCAAGTCCCCGTTCTGAGATTCCGTATTTTTTAATGCATTGGTTTGTTCCTGGAACACATTTTCTGACTGCAAATCATGGAAGTCTTTTCGAACACCATTCAGTGCTGGGCTTGGATTAGAGGAATGGACCAAGGCCTTGACTTTCACTTCCATTTTGATGCAAGTCTCTTCTGAATTTGTAGGTCGAAGGGGCCATGGAGTTGGGCTGTAATGGTGATTACGGAGGGAAGTGGATCTCAGAGGTCTTTGAGCTCGCACATCTTTGAAGGTTATTGGAGCAGATGAGGAAGAAAATGTGTCATCATCTGCAGAGCTTACAGATGGTGTGCTGCCTTTGCCTTTCTGTTTTTGTTTTGCTGAAAGCCTCCTTTTTAACGTACCCATTAAACTTTCACTTTTTGATCTATTTTTGCCTCCTTTTTCATCTTCACTATTGACTTCACAGCTCGCCAAATCTTTACCATAGCAGCTGCCAAACAAGGAGTCATCTTTTCCAAATTCACTTAATGATGGCTGCTGAACCACTACAAAGTCACTTTCATCTTTACTTTTATTTAAGTTAAAGGACTTGCGAATTGTTTTGAGACTGATTTTCTTCATTATGACAAGTTACCAAATCTGGCTGATCAGCAGTGCTTGCGGTGATATAGCCCTAACACATGAAGAGCAGCTTCTGCTTCATTTATTTGTTTTATCCAGCCTCATTTAACTCCAAGAGCCATTTCCTGGAAACAAATAAAAAACAATTAAATTCACAAAAGAAATATTTCAAAAATTATCTATAAGGGTTTCCCCCTCTCCAAGCAAAACAGAAATTGCAATACTTTAACAATGGGCATCACATAAAAGTAAAAATAGGGAGCTGACTTTGAAATAATCAGGCTCAAAAAATTAAACTCCTACATCAGCCATGGAGATCTCCACAACTTCATTCTGCTTTCAGCATGGTATTTTTTGAAACATCCACACACCTTATATTACACTCACAGGCACATATATTTAATGCATTTATTTATAATTTTCTAACACATAAACACTCTCTTTCCAAAGGCTCCTAAAACATCCCCACACAAGTAACTACAGAAGATAAAACTACAGAAAACATTCTATTCAACAGAATTCCTACATGCAGGTTAAACTGTGATTGTCCTAAAAACATGGTCATATAAGGTTATTCTTTCTCTACACAAGAAAGTTGAGTAATATTTAGAAGGTTATATATTTATAGATAAACTAACTGTAGTGAAAAAATGGTTTCCTTAATAGCAAAGTAACATACATTTAGAGCAAGTCCCCTCCCGAATTTCTGTGAAAGAAAAGATTTCCAATGTGTTTTAGGCACAGAAGACGAAGTCACAGGTTCTAATTGCCTAAAATTATTAGAATTTTTCTTCCTTCAGTATTTCTGCCAAGACCTAGTGGGCACAGCTGCTGGAGTTCCAGTCAACTCCTCCCACCTGGAATCTTGCACAATCAGGTACCCACAAATTTGATCTTTTGGATTGTTATTTCTCTTGATTGAGGTTCGTCTGTGTTTTTGGATGGCTTGGTTTGTTTCATTTGAATTTCAGCTAGACCTTCCAAAGTAAACAACTCGGCAAACAAGGATTATTATGCATGGGAAAGAGAAGAGAGGGAAGTTGCTACTCGCACAGAAGTAGGTACTACAATTAGTAGTAACTGTTATTCCACGTACCTCCAAATATGTGCGATGTTAGCAGCACAACCTGCAGCAGTAAGCCTGGCTCCAGGCTAAGCATGGCAAGCTGAAGGAGTGTAAGAATCTTTCAAGAAATCTTCCAACCTTGGTGGACTGAGGGGAAAGTAAAACAGCCCTTATGTACGCACTTCCCACTTTTCTCCCAGAGTATCACAATACAAACATACTGAGAAAAATGGTGCAATGGACTGAAATAAGTTTTATCAACTAAACAATACCGTTTTCTTAAATAAGCATTCAAAACTACATAAAAGCATGGAAGGACAATGATTACTATAACCAAAAAGCAGTGCACTGCCTATTGCCATTGCCCAGCCCAACTTCTATGGTCCTCAAGTACACAAGGGCTAAAGGATCATATCCAAAGCAAACTAAAAGGCAATGTGAAGCATCTATGGATTCTGAACTTCGAAACACCTTGAAAAATTTTAAGTAAAGCCCTGCTGCTGGAGGGATGGACATTGCTCCATAAAAAGCAGAAACAGTAAAAATTCATTTACATGGATGGTACCCTAGTCCTATCTGCATCAACCTATTTGAAAGACTCGTTCTGTGGCCTAGTCATAATCTCCAATATTTCCCAAGTCCATCTTTAGAGCACATTTATATCTTTCCATTTCATTTTCTTAATTACCAAATTAAGTAACACTTTCTTTCAATGGGGAGAAACTAAAAGGTTTCTCTTGTCTCAAAACTGATTTATTTTTTTCCAGCAAAGACCAAACATGACCAAAAACTGCCTAGACAAAAGCCTAAGAATCAATTACTTGCTATAAATGAGTATTAAGACCTTAAAAAACCAGGATCAGTATTTTATATGTTCACTAGTTATTTTCCACTTTTAACATATCTGTTGTATCATGAGTCATGAAATTCTAAAACACCATCCTCCATTTACATAATTTGAACACAATCCTGAGTTAAGGGTATGAATTTTCAAAGGTTAAAACACTATGTTTACTTTCCTACAAGTGCAGATAAAGGGAGACTTACATGCCAATAAAAAGGAGACTCAGAATGTCATTGACCTTCTATTCCTCAACTATTTGAATTTTGCCACCTTCCCAATTTATAGAACTTTTTGTCGTATATAACCAAATTAACCTACAAAATGAGTGAAAATTATAACTTTAGGATTGCATGCTTCTCCTAAACTAACAAAGTCAGAGCATTGATAAATTGAGTCATTAATTTGATAAATGTAACTGTGCTTTTGTTTATGTAGTACCAGAAGCTTGGGAACTGTCACATTAGCGTCACCTGTGAAATCAAGTGTTCTCCAACTCCTTCTGACATCTACAAGCTGATACTATTTCCACTTTTCCAGAAATGTTCCCTCCTTCTTGTGGAAGGTAGTGTCTGCAGATACCAATCCCTTCATTCTTATGACCAGTGACAGGACTCAAGGAAACAGCATGAAGCTGAATCCAGGGAGATTTAGGTTAGATACCAGGAAAAGGTGGCTGGGTACTGGAACAGGCTCTCCAGGGAAGTGGTCAGAGCACAAAGCCTGACAGAGTTCAAGAAGTGTCAGGACAATGCTCTTAAACCCATGGTGTGACTCTTGGGGTGTCATGCTCAGAGGCAGTAGCTGGACTCAATTGCCCTGATGGGACCCTTCCAACTCAGTATATTCTGGATTCTATAAAATGCATGGCTTATAAGTTGTATCCTTGTAAAAATTCATGCCAAGATATATGAAAGGTTTGATAATCAACTGTAAAGCACATAAACAACATGCAACTATCCAAAAGCCCAGTTCATTTATGCATGAGAAGACATTAAAAATCTAGTGACAGTCCAGGTCTAAGCTCTCCAAAGTAAATGGAACACACTCACATCAGGACAGCAAGTCTCTAAACAAGTTGTCCATACAGACCCCACGCTATGATACCTGCTATACATATTGTATCCAAGACAGGAGAAAAAAAATACACCCTGAAGTCAAATACCCTAATTGATCCCAATACTCCTCTTTCTTTGCATGTACTTAAATAGTACCAGCTAATTCTGCATTGCATATCAAAGTGTTTAAAAACGCTGTATAAACAGCCCTCAATATATGATACACTCATATGCATGCAAGTATAGAATTCTTTACAGTCTGCATCTAACAGAGCTAAAGCAGAACAACCCAGGCATACACTCCTTCCTGGAATACATTAAAATGAATTATGCAACTTCTTCACAACCCTCAGCACAGCAACAGCTTTGCTAGTATTTTGCACAAATTATGACATGACTGTAGTCTCCCTCTTCCAGTGCCATCTGCTGTACAGGGAATTAGACAGACTAAAAAGAGACAACTCTAGAAATTCTGGCAGGTATTTGCAACTATAAACAGACTTGAACTCTACCAATATATTCCCAAAGCCTGGTGACTATGTGTGCAGAAACACCTGGAACACAGAGACTGAAAATGAGAGATTAATCTAATACAGAAGGAGAATGAGATCTTGATGCACAGAATAATGTGGATGAATGAAATTCAAACTTACAAACTTTCATCACAGGCTAACAAAACAGAGGTCAGGCCTCTGGACGAAAACTACCAGATGACTATCCAGAAAACACCATGTCCTCTTTTGAACATAAAAATAAAGAAAACTAAATTTGCACTTGGAGGAAGAGGAACATTCATCAATCACATAAAATGCAAAATTATTAGTAAAGATAATTAGGGCTAAAAGTTCACTTTACAGGTTGCTTCTTGGAGACCTGAAGAGCAGGCCATGAAATGGCACATTAATTATTATGGTGGCCAGCACTGATGTATGAAAAATTATGGAAGTTTTAAATATCTATCAGATACTGCAAATCTGATTTGAATATACCAACATTTCAGAGTAGTTTCAGTTTGACGGTTTCAGTAGATTGGAATCATATAGCTCTCTCGAAGAAGTGTTTGCAAAAGTACACCAACAAAAAAGTTTGATTATACTGTACTTATTAATTCCTCATCTTTTTCACACCATATTAGGTATACTCATTTCCCAAGACAAATACTGTAGACAATGGTGCCAAACTGCACTACAATAGAAATAAACCAGGATTAACTTCAAAGAGTTAGGATAGAAAACAGCAAAATACAACTCATGTTCAAGCAAAGAATTGTCCTTAAAAAGTTTGATAAAAATATCATCACAAAAATGATTTGAAATTATTAGTCAATACTACTTCAGATAACTTTTCTAAAATAAATGCTAATCTGCTTATTTATTTCCATAAAGTGAAACAGTTGATCACCAAGCTTGATTTTTTTAACCCATATTATCCTGCATTATTCCTGTAAAGTCTGTCTTTCACATAGAAATATATAATCTTTATTCTTATACTGGATCATCAGATGACTTACATTATTTAAATTTTCAATTTATCTTAACATAATTATTAATACTAGGAAAATAACTAAAAACACCTCAAAAGTGACATTTTTTTGTGTTCCTAGATATGACAAGCACTAGGTTCTCATTACAGTCAGACAATGAAGCCTATTATAATCTGCTGAAGTATAAGGTGTTATTCCCCTGCTTTCCCCAAATTCTCAGTGAAATATAATCATGCATTCTTTGGAAGAGCATGTCAAAAACAGCATCTTAAGGTAATGCAGATTTCGAGTGCTGTATTTTGGAAATTCCTAAGTGTCAACATCTTCTCCAAAGTTACTGAATCTATTAATATGACTCATTAAGAAGTTGCTCTCCATACCCATTCCCATCAACTTTACTTCCAAACTGAAGTATGTCTGTATCACTGTTGAAGCTTTTCTTCTAAACATTAAACAAAATACTGACTCAAGTACTGCTATGTACTTTCATACTAGTTTTCATACTGGAACTAGAATTTCAGGCTATATGAGTACAAAAACTACACACAAAATACACAGAGATTCAGTATCATCATCAGTTTTTAAAAGAACATACGCACTACATGGCAACTTTTTGGTTTTTTTTTTACTATACATGCCATAAGCACAATGAAGATGGTGAGGTTTCTCCCTTCACAGATCTTCATGTAAATCCCTACATTATACCCCTTTTCAGTAAGAAGAGTCTTTAAATTAAGTAATCTAAATTCCATTGCATACTCTTACACCTTGAAAACAACAAAAAAAGATAAATGGTCTTAGTAGAGGCTTGCTTGCTAATGGATGAACATACTCCTGAGACGATCACAAATTTTATAAAAGCCCTTCTGACCTGCCTGCCTGCTTTTCTAGTGAGTGCAAGGCTCAGATGTACAATTCATATAAAACTGGAACAAGATAAAACCAGACGAGAAGCTCATCTGGCAGTACATTACATTTATAACAATTTAAGAGTACTTAAAGCCTCCTATTTTTAAGCTAACTAATCAAAGACCTGAACAGTGAGTTATTCACCACAAATTTAAACCTCTACTCTCTAAGATTTGAGCAGCTGAGGAAAATATGGTCAACCTCTCTACAGGACAATATAACTGAACAGGTTTTAGATTACAGTTAAACAGTTGAACAGATTACAACTTAAATCAACCAGCCAACAGTAAGTCATGTAATTTAGTCTTATTATCTCTCCTAATTTGTTTCCTCCTTTTACAAAGCTTAAACAGAAGACAGTCCATGGGCACTTAGCATTAGGACTTCTAATACATTAAAGAGTAGCCCTAATCACTATCAACCATTAGCAAAGAATAACCAAGCTACACCTTTGATAATATGTAGAAAAGTGGGGTAAATTAACAATGAAAACTTGATACAATGGAATTTTTCTTTGTCACTTCTGATTATGGGAATTAAAAATACGCAAAACCAGGCAAACGGCCACTGGAAAAGTCTAGTCATTGACTGCTTTTCCCTGGACTGCTGTGAAAAAGAATGCCCTTTAACATTTAGATTTCCTTGACTTATTTTTTTTTTTTCATTTTCTCTCTTTGAACACTATTTAATCCACGAGTGCTTGCAGCAAGTCCTGTTCTTTCCCATATTTGGTTGCAGAACGGAATATTTTTATCTGATTGGTGGGGTTCCTCTGGGGAGTAACTTAAGGGTGTTAGATGGCATCTCTGTTACAGTTCATATGTGTATATACACTCTTGTAACTACAATAATTACATCACTACAATAGCCAAACCCAGTTACTAATATCAACAGTCCTCAGCCAAGGTTACATCTCTGTTACCCCAAGGATAGATGGCTGAGATCCATGTCTGCCCATGAGCTATGATGGGCACACTAACATGGGGGTGTTAAACTGAAATCTCAACAATTCACACAACATCATGATACCAGAGCTGCTGTTGGAGGAGGAAACTCCAGGGAAGCTGGGTGGATGACAGCCAGTAACCAACTTTAGCCATTCCTGCTAGATCTCTCACAAACTGAGAACCAACATCCAAACAGGGAACCAAGCAGACTGTACTTTTCATACATTTACTAAAAGACAGACACAAGCACCACCTTTCATCACCTTCTTTTAAGTAAACATATGATAATAAAGCATACTGCTATCGAATTGTTTCAAGCATGTGGAAAAAGTAAGTATCAGGAAAATGAAACCACAATTTGGCTCTAAGACCCTGATTAAAAGCAAGGGGAAAAGGAGCAAACAAAAATAACCCAGTAGTTCTATGTATGCCAAGACACTGGAAAAGAGGAAAGTGGAACATTTTTGGTGAATAAAAATGGGGAAGTCACTAAAGAAATCTGATATGTTCATGTGTTTCACTGCAGGAAATCCCATCCATTGACTGCAAATAAACCTTTGCTTTTCGTTTTCACACAGCTGTACAGAAGCAGACAAAGAGTGAGAATAATGCTCAGTCAGGCTCTGTTTTTGTTTCTTACCATTTTACAAGAATGCAGCAGCCAGCCTTGCAGCAGACTGTCTGTCAGCAAAAATTAAGTTTAGTTTCATAAGCAAAGGTTAGACTTCCTGGGAGATAATGCATGAGAATTTCTTTCCAACTAAGGGTCCATCTCCCACTCCATCCTGACAGAAGACAAATAGACCAAAATGTTTCCCCTCCACTGTGAGGTATGGGGTAGCCTCAGCAGGATAATAAGGAGGATTTATGTTTATCCAAGATATTTATGCAATCCTTTTAAACTGTAACACAGTTATGTTAGGAGTCTGAAAAGTTGTAAAACTATAATGCTCTACAAACCAGCATTTCATTTAATAATACAGACCAACATCACATTATGTAAAAGGAGTAAATTTTGAAGCATTTTTGTTCTAAGATGGCAAAGAACAGATTCTCTGCCTACGTATTTGAGAACATAAGTGTTTGAAATTAATATAGTGAAAATAAAAGGAAGACCACAAAAAAACAACAAAAAAAATTGCATTTCTGAGCTTCTTTTAATTGAGAAGTATGCATAAATGTCTAAATGCTGGAGTGTGTGTTGAAATGAACATAACATATATAATTGTATGGATGCAGGTACTAAAACCCAACTATGAATGCAGTTTCATTTTTGAATCCTGAATGATGCATTTCCAAATGTAATTTCAGAAATGCTATCCATCTGTTCAAAGCATATGCCAGAAAGACAGAAAAAATAAAGCAGACCATTATCTCAAAGTGATTTTTTGTGGTCAGCAATAATCTGGCCACTCTTAATGTTAGTGACAAAATAATACAGTTGTGAGAAACACTTTTCCAGCCCTTTCCAAAAAAGGAAAGAAAACACTCAGCAGACATGCAACAGCTAAATACTACCACTTCACATTGACTTATACTGATTTTGGTTTTGCTTTCAAAGTTCAGGCTGGTGTTTCTACAGCAAGCACAGAAACACTGCTACTGTGTACAACTTCCAAAACACAAACCAGACATCTGAAAAGGTCCTGCTGCGAACAAATATTTTGATGAGGAGACATAAAACAGGTACCATGATCTTTTCCTACTGTGCTATCAGAACAGACATTCAACTTCTCAGGCCAAACCTCTGTCACCAATGAACCCCACAGTATGAGTGGAACATACCAAATAGGCAACACAGAAATACACCACTCTGTTAACACACAATACTACATTATGTGTTTGTTTCCTGCTTCCAGGAGGGAAAAAATTACTAGGAAAAAAAAGGGAAGACATCGTGAGGAGAAAGACGAAAATACAGGAAAAGTAATAGAAAGAAAAGCTTCATACCATATGGTACCATTACAGAGATGATTATTCTAGGAGGTATTGAAAAACACCTGGAGGACAACTCAGCCATTGGTCACAGACAGAACAGTGTGTCATGAGAGGAAAGTCCTGCTTGTCAAACCTGATTTCCCTTTATGACAAAGTAACCCACCTGGGTGATCAAAGGAAACAAAATGATGTTATCTTTTTGGATTTCAGTACTTTTTGGTACTGTCTGTCACAAGATCCTTCTGGACAAAATGTCCAGCACACAGCTGAATAAACACAGCATGCGATGGGTGAGCAACTGGCTCACGGGTCGGGCACAAAGGGTTATAGTGAATGGGGTGACATCAGACTGGTGACCTCTCACTAGTGGGGCTCTGCAGGGCTCCATCCTCAGCCCTGTGCTTCTTTCAACATCTTTATAAATGACTTGGACACAGAAATGGAAGAGATACTGTGCAAGTTTGCAGATGACACAAAACTGGGAAGAACAGAGAGATCCTGCAGAGAGACCTTGACAAAACAGAGGGCTGGGCAATCACCAACCATACAAATTTAACAAGGGCAAGTGCCTGACTGCAGCTGGGAAGGGCAAGCCTGGATGTACATACAGGCTGGGGAATGAGAAGCTGGAAAGCAGTATCACAGAAAGGGACCTGGGGGACCTGGTCGATGGCAAGCTGAACCTGAGTCAGCCGTGCCTTGGCAGCCAGGAGAGCCTGCCCTATCCTGGGGGGCATCAGGCACAGCATGGTCAGCCAGGCAAGGGAGGGGATTGTCCCACTCTGCTCTGCATGGGCAGCAGTCTCACCCCAATTCAAGTCCCTTCCAACTCAGAATATTTTGTGATTCATATTTCTGCTGAAAATTATAACGGTTTGCACAGTGTCACTATGTACTACAAATTCTTAAATATTACCATTCTCCCTAAATTATGAGTTATTAATTTGTTATACTCGTCTTTTTTGCTTCTGCCTGTCCCAGTCACCTGATGTGAAAACGAAGACAGAGGAAGTAGTTTTAAATTACCATAGCACCATGCAATGGTGACTGACAGTTTTGCCTTCTTTAAGGTGCAATATAGGATACTCTCTTCTTCAGGAGCAAAAATGAGAAAACAACGTATCAGGAGAGCTATGAAGTCACATTCTCAAGGGAAAAAACAAAACTCAAAAACCCCAAAACACAATGAAACCAAACCAAACCTAAATTTTACTATAAACACCTCACTTGCCACACTATCTAGCCAACAGGTGGCTTCATAGCCCATGTTTGTAAAACAAGTATGTTCACCAGCAAATGGTAAACTGCTCACCTTCCCACTTACATTTATGTCATTTAGGCTTATCTGACAGACAACCAGAAACATATGTAATTCGCCTTTATTCCCACAAATAACATCCACCTGGCATCAAAGATACATAAAAAAAAAGAAAAAAAAAAAAAAAGAAAAAATAATGGGCATAAATTAGCTCCAGGTAATATGATTCCTTTCAAAATATCCAGATGGAAAAAAAACCAAAAAACAACTCTTTTAAAAATAAGCCAAAAACTTGGCGATTAAATTCTTCAAGCAGTAATTCAAATTTAGTTATCTAATATATTCCAATAGGAACAAAAGAAACATTGTTAAACGCTAAAAGATAAATATATTCAATAGCGATTTGACTACCAAATACATGAGCTGAAATAGTAACACCTGAAACAAGTTTTCAAGACAGAGACTGGCTTGAAAATTCACTACACAGAAAAAGAGGATTCTGTTTTTCACGTGCAACACAGTCATGTTCTGCAACTGGAGAACATGTAATTCCAGGAAGATTAATTTTCCTATTTTTCAGCTCTTCTAGAAGGCCCAAACAAACAGCAATACACTGCAGCCTTACCCCATTTTGTACCATTCTGCCTTGGATCTCCTGACCAAGGCTGACTCCAAATTAACCTCCCCAGTATAGTTTTTCATGGAGGCTGAATGACCCTTTGAACTTGTATGACCAGGTAGACGCCCCAGTGTTTTTACAGCTATCGCTCCCACCTGCTTTCACCAGGACACTTTCAATAAGAATGAAAGCCTTCTTTCCTTAGAACATAACACTCCATTTTCTCAATTCAAGCTAAGATGAAGCAATTCTTTATGAGACAGTTAACCCTCTACATAAATGGAAGGATTAAATGAACCCACTTATGGTCTGAGAGGAAAGAACAGTGCCTTGATTAAAGAGAAATAAAAATGGAAACATCTTCCACACATCTGTACAGAGTTCACACATGCAGAGAAATTTCCAAGCATGCTGAGGAGAAAGAAGCAGCTAATAAGGTAATTCCCAGAATCACAAAGAAAAAAGGATTGATCTCTGTTTTGGGACCTTCTTCACTAAATTATCAGAGAGAAATACAATGTATTTGCTACACAGATGTCACAAAGGTCCCACCATTCCTCTCCAGACCATATAGAAATGTTTACTGCCAATACTACATACTCCTTGCCTTGAATCAAGGCATTTGGTTGCCATACAACTCAGATTTAATAAGTTTTCAACCTGCAGACTCCTACCTCCATGGTTTTCCTTTTTTATGGAATTAAATCAATTCACATCTTTAAGTTCTAACAGTGGAAAATTCTAACCAAATACAAATACCAGCAACTGATATTATTCATCCGTACACTGTGAAAGAAAAGTAATTTTTTATTAAATGATCATAGATTTAATTCATTTATTTTTATTAACTAAAAACAGCAACATTTTTTCCAAAGCAATAACCAACTGTGTTACTACAATGCATACATAACATATGCATAATTTGAAAGTGTATGCATCCTTTAAGTAAAATTCACTGATAAGAGAAACAGATATTCAGTGAACTATGAAAGACCTGAGATAAGAAGATGAAAAGGCATTGGCTACATTTAAACAATAATTGCATTTAGTCAATCAAGGTTATTCTAATCTCTGCAATAACAACCAATACATAAAATACTGGAATAGAGTGTCTCATATAAAATAAGAGGCTTCTATTCAAGAAACCAAGTTCCCATGTCACTTCTCAAAAGTTCAACAACAAAACAAGAAATTCAAGAAAAAAAAAGTTCAGGAGTTAGATTCAGAGACTATTGTTTGTTTTAGCATTACTTCCCATAGAAAGAAAACTCAACCATGCAAGGCTTCAGTGTATACCCTGCAGCACCTTGAGTGCTGCCCAACCAACCTTTATCAAATAAGCAAATAGGCTGTCCCCCAACTGAGAAAACAGCCATTGCAAAAATTCATATATTCTTACATATACAAAAATCCAAGGGCATTTCTAAATACAAGAAAAAGTTTCTTTGGAACTCAAAAGCATTTTGAAAACCAAGGAGAAAAGTGACATGAAACAACTCAATTTCACAGAGAGATGCTGTTCACATAAACTGTTTAATTGTAACATAAAAATGTTTACCTCTGACCTTAAAGATACCACCCCCCTTCACTAGAAGTGGTTTGTTACTG
The DNA here is from genome assembly GCF_001522545.3 of Parus major. Classification (NCBI taxonomy): domain Eukaryota; kingdom Metazoa; phylum Chordata; class Aves; order Passeriformes; family Paridae; genus Parus; species Parus major. The sequence goes on from NC_031769.1 coordinate 95,393,253, forward strand.
TGACCTGTTTTTCAATTCTGATCAACTGTTCAAAAGAGAAAGGCTTAGGAGATACTTTTTATATCACTATATTAAGAAACCAGTAGCACAAAATATTAAACGTTTAAAAAAATGATCTCTAAGTCCCACTGACAAGTTTATTTTTCGAAAATTTAAAACATTTTCACTGAAATAATCACAGTCAACTTCTCTCAGCAACTAAAATCCTTTGCGTTTTCCCTCTTGAACAACATAGTGAGAAAAGTCATTTTATATCCTTTATCTGAACCATTTATATAGGAAACATAGTAGACAATTTCATTATGGTTCAAAGTCTAAGAACTCAGAAGCTGAGAAAAGCCAGAAGAGTCTCCTGACCAATTCTCTTACTTCTTTCACATATGGGACAAAAATGTTTACATTAATTCTGCTCTCCAGCATCCTTTAAAATGGACAGTCCTACCATTTACTTACAGTACACCAATTAAACTCAAAATTCCAGACAGAATTATTGGCATCATTAAGGACATTTTTGCTGTCTCTATGTCCAACATTTAAATGTTAGTGCACAGGCACTCAATGCTCTATTCAACACTTAGTGAGTCAGAACATAGAGCACTTAATTTCCACTGTTTTTAGATGGATTCATAAGCTGAATAATATGCACCATTAGGCAAAACTAAGGTAATTTAATTCTGAAACCTAAATTTTGAATTCACATAATATGGAGTTATGGGAGAAAGGGGTGAGAGCTGCTGGAGTTTTGAGAAAACACCTACCTACCTAAATCTGAATTTTCCCCCACCTCTCTAAGATAGCAGCAGAACCAAACGAGTGCAGTGCCAGGAGTTGACTGCAACAGCAAATTGTTGTGTGCCACAAGACATTACTTAAAGCTTGTGATCCCTTTCAGGCATTTACTGACAATGGAGGAGTAAGTCAAACACACAAGCTTGGGTTTCATCATTCTTTTTAGATATACCAAACCTTTCAGTAAATCTTTGTCATGGAGTTACTTTACCTTTAAGAAAGTTGAAGTTGCTGGGAACTGCCTAGAGTCTTTTCTCCTGACCAATTATCGGTCATTGCTGAAAACTGACAGCAGTTTAGGTCATTGAAAAGTGGGATCAACTTGTGAACCCTACCTTAAAGTGTAAAACCAGAGCTCTCTGAGTGCTCTTTGTTTCCTGGCGGTGAAAGGTAGCAGAGGTCCGGCCTCTCGCTCCCTGCCCGGCCATGCGGCCGGGCGGGGGCCAGGCCGGGCCTGCTGCATCTCCCGGCTGGGAGATGGGGCCTGCGGGGGGCTTGTCCCGAGCCCTGTCTGGGCCGGGCCGGTTCCTGGCTTGGCTGCAGGTT